>NC_134831.1:71589056-71781249 GCF_004210375.1 Tachypleus tridentatus
TTTTGAAAACCCTCGTTCATTCTCTCTTTTTTGATTCTCTGCACTAGATTTAAGATAACATTCTTTCACACAGACCTAGGATGCAACATATGAAAAATATTTATATAATAACATGTAGCTCTATCTAAGGCAATAGATTGATTTAATATTTATGGTATTTTAATGTCCTTTTCTTGCCACTAGATGATGATGGCATTTGCCAATTTAATTCGGTTTATTTTCTGTGGGTCTTTTTTTAGTTCAAACAATCAAATACCAATCTATCCATTCGTTAATTTTTCAGATTACTCAGACTAGGGTTTAGCTTATTGTCGTTCTTCTATTTGGTGATGACAGGTTAACATGGTGAAACCTTATAGGCCCGGCATGGCCAGGTAGGCTCGTAATGTGAGGGTCGCAGGTACAGGTCCCAGTCACCAACCATGGTCGCCCTTTCAGCCGTGGGGGCTTTATAATGTTGCGGTCAATCCCACTATTCATTGGTAAAAGAGTAGCCCAAGAGATGGCGGTGGGTGGTGATGAATAGCTGTCTTCCCTCTAGACTGCAAAATTAGGGACGGCTAACGCAGATAGCCCTCGAATAGCTTAGCTCGAAATTCAAAACAAGCAAAACCTTGTAATTTTATGTATTATAAATTGTGTAGCCGATAATAATTACGTTTTTTTAGGTTTTATATAATAGGATTTTTCTTTATTAGTACAAAATATTGTTTTTAAGATAATTTGTAATAACCTTATTTTTTAAAGACTTTTCGTAGATCAGCTATTTCACTCACGTTCTTAGATGTTTCGTTAAATACACAGTTCTTAGAAACGCAAGAACTTAATATTCCTCAGCCAAAATATAACTGTTATGTTTGTTTCTATTATTCTAGGTTCCTAAATTGTAATTAGGTTTAAATTGATTGTGTGAATAAAACAGTTCGAGTTTTTTCGTTTTCCCCTCTTATGAATTATAGTTTGAGAAGATATTCCAATATCAAAACAAAACAACAATTTTGAAGTATTTAAACAGTTTTGTCTGTATTTTATAATTATAATTTCTATTTTAACAACGTATCATATTTTGCCATGTTTATGCCAAACAGCAGGACAGAGACTCTTATATAAGCACCATTAATTTTAAACTAAGGCCCGGCATGGCCAAGCGCGTTGTGGCGTGCGATTCGTAATCTGAGGGTCGCGGGTTCGCATCTCCATCGCACCAAACATGTTCGCCCTTTCAGCCGTGGGGCGTTATAATGTGACGGTCAATCCCACTATTCGTTGGTAAAAGAGTAGCCCAAGAGTTGGCGGTAGGTGGTGATGACTAGCTGCCTTCCCTCTTGTCTTACACTGCTAAATTAGGGACGGCTAGCACAGATAGCCCTCAAGTAGCTTTGTACGAAATTCAAAAACAAACAAACAATTTTAAACTACTGGCCAGAAGCTAGGTAGCCGCCGCTACATAAGTTTTGACTAGAGATCTTAACCAAATAAAGAAATTGACTGCATCATCATCCATCAGTGAAAGTACCAAAAATGTTCAGCACCCTCACGTTTCGATCTTTGGACCCTTTAACCCTTCCTGAAACTACCCATTGTTCCAAATCAAGCTTCTATAGTAGGAAGCTAAGTAAATTTGATAAATGTTTCTTATGAAACAAGAACATATGGAGTACTGACTTATCTTGTTTCGGTTTGCTTTTTGAGTGGCTGAATTATAAAACTGCAAAATAGAAAAAATGTGAAATGAATGATAGGGGTTTCGAAAATAAAAACGTGAATTCATTCTCATTTTCATATTTCATTCCTGAGTGTCTATGTTTATGTTTTTTGTTGAAATTGTTGCATGGTTTGTGTCTTAATTAGAAACTATATAATTTTATGAAACAAGGCCTGCTTTGACACAACATGAATTCTAGAAGTTAAACAGACCCAAACATTATTTTAAAGAAGCAATAATTCCAAATTATCTTTAGATATTACCCAACTGCTATTGTTTAGTAAGTAACGATAACCATAACAGCTTTTACATATTTGTAGTTGACCGACATAGCAAGCTGGTTAAGGCGCTCGACATAAAATCAACAAAACCTTTTCATGTCCCAATTAAAATTTTAACAAAGTATTTGAATTTTTTATTCAAATAAGGAGTAATAAATTTCAAGTTTTAATTGGTGTTTTAATTTCTATTGTTAGTGTACATATTATAGTGACTTATGTTTAACCACACATTAAAAAATGTTATATTCGGTTACAATGTTTCAGTAAAGCCCCATTACTTTAGTCTGTGGCCCAGCATGGGCAGGTGGTTAAGGCACTTGACTTGTAAGCTGAGGGTCGCGGTTCGAATTCCCGTCACATCAAACATGCTAGCCTTTCAGCCGTCGAGGCGTTATAATGTGACGGTCAATCCCAGTATTCGTTGGTAAAAGAGTAGCCCAAGAGTTGGCGGTGGGTGGTGATGACAAGCTGCCTTTCCTCTAGTTTTACACTGTTAAATTGGGGACGGCTAACACAGATAGCCCTCATGTAGCTTTGAGCGAAATTAAAAAAAACAAACATTTTTATTACAAAACTTGATTTAATTTTTGTGTGACCGAGTAAAACTTTAAGTTTGTTATTACCAGGTACTTCTATTTATTTTTTATTAGCAGTATATATTTAAATATTGCCAATTATAAACTGGCTAGTAAAAAAAACACATTTAGCCATTACAATGGATTCGTAAGAGGAAACCTTTCCACGAGATTGTTTTCCACACCGTGGTATTGTTTCAAGTAACTTTCATTGTGACAGGAAATCAAACAGTGTGTGGTAGGTCCATCTGTAATTGTTTCATATGTCTGTATTATGTACGTTCATTGTTGCGAGTAGACTCCGACTTACATGTAACTTTGTTACAACTTTATTGTTGCATTGGACAATGTCGATCAATTTGATTAAACTGTTTGGCTACAGCTACGTAGCTTGTGACGTTTCAGCTTGCACGAGCGATCAACTTTAGGTAATGTACAATCAATAACATTTATTTGTTATTTTTTTGTCGTTTGTGTCTTTTAAGAGTCATTATAACAGTGACTGCATTTTTATTATAAACACTTTGTAACAGTGAATCGTTAATCAACTCAGATTGTCATTCATCCTTTAACGGAGAGATAAGTTTATAAACACATCGATTTTGTAAAAAAAATATTTGATTATTAACATAATTTTCATTTAAGTATATGGAAGGAAATTGTGCAAGTGATTAGCTAAGTGTTACCAAAGAAAGTCATGGTTAAATGGGTTCAGTTTCTCTTATAACTGGGCCTGGCATGGCCTAACGCGTGCGACTCGTAATCAGAGGGTCGCGGGTTCGAACCCGCGTCGCGCCAAACATGCTCGCCCTCCCAGCCGTGGGGGCGTTATAATGTGACGGGCAATTCCACTATTCGTTGGTAAAAGAGTAGCCCACGAGTTGGCGGTGGGTGGTGATGACTAGCTACCTTCCCTCTAGTCTTACACTGCTAAATTAGGGACGGCTAGCACAGATAGCCCTGAGTAGCTTTTGTGCGAAATTCCAAAACAAACAAACTCTTATAACTTTTAAACTGTTTACAAATTAATATATACGCCGTCACTAAGTACAGAACTTGAGTGTAATAGAGTTCATGTTATCACTTTCCTTCATACTCTGGCTGTTGTTCATGCGATGTGTCCGACATGTGATTTCCGAATCGTTTATTATTCCATAGAGGATATCCGGAATGCCTCTTTATGAAATAGTATGAATATCCGTTTTATTCTCCATCGTGGATGTGTGATAATTGTATGTCGTAAAGAGCTGTTGCATAACCAGTTTCAGAACGATAACACTACACACGAAATCCCAAAAATGTCAAAATGTAGTTCTGATACATTCCGTTCCACCGTGACTATATATCGGATGTGGCTGTCGTGTGACATGCTGATTTGGGTTCCAAAACGTTTTTAAAATATAACGTGATAAAAATTCTGTGTTTCAAGCAAAATATGATGAAAAATCACTACTTATAACAAATGTGGAAATTTTATGATACTTCTAAGATACTATGAAAAAAAAACTGGATCAAATGTTATTTTTCCCATAAGATCAGTAAATGTAAAATGAATACAATTTTATTGTTCATAAACACTTGAAGTCCTCATTTTACTGACTTAAATAAAATGTACAGACCTTGTACGCTCCCCACCAGTGGAGCGGTATGTCCACGGATTTACAACGCTATAATCAGTGGTTCGATTCCTCTCGGTGGGCTCAGCAGATAGCCCGATGTGGCTTTGCTATAAGAAAACACACACACAGAGACCTTGTATTTCACGGGCCAGTGTTCCTCACAATGTACTTAAAGACTTAGTTGCCTTGTGTCACAAAACCTGCTAACAGATCAGACAGTTATTCTAAACTTACTTTTTTCGTTACAAATCACCCCAAAAAGACAGTTCTTCTAAATCTACCTTTATCATTACAAATCACCCCAAAAAGAGAGTTCTTCTAAATCTACCTTTCTCATTACAAATCACTCCAAAAAGACAGTTCTTCTAAATCTACCTTTCTCGTCACAAATCACCCCAAAAAGACAATTCTTCTAAATCTACCTCTCTCATTACAAATCACCCCAAAAAAAAAGTTCTTCTAAATCTCTACATTTCTAATTGCAAATCCCTCCGAAAAGACAAAACGTTGTACTTGTTTGTAGACTAATTTTGTATAGTTTTCCTCTCTTAAATGACGAAAGACTTTATTGAAAGTCAAGACTCCTTGCTGATTTATTTCTATGACAAAGCATGTTTAGGTCTTCTTGAGTTTGAACCATAAACCATAATTTCCCAGTATACTACCAAGAGAACTAAGTCCTCTAATGACTGAGATGGTATAGATATTAAAGTATGTGTCAAAATCCTTAATCATCTCGGAGAAAAAGCGTTGTGTTTAATATACTTCTTTATAGTAATTTCATATCTTCTGCAAGCGTAAAATGTAGGTCCCCAAGGGGTACAGTGCGGACCTATCCTATTAAAAACAGAGATGCGGTACCCGTAATGAGTAAAACAGATATATCTCCATGTAGCTTTGTGTATAATACCAAACAACGAAAAGTATAGTATTTAGGAATGTTTATTTAAGTAATACACATCATTACAAATATCTTTTTTTTTTATTATTTATACTTAAGTTGTTATTATCTTTAACTTAAAAGTCATCTTGTTTTATAACTACATTCTCTTTAAGTAAAATATATAATGTCCTAGTCTAATGATTTGTGAAATTGCTGAAATTATTCCGTTACAAAACTTAAAACTACCCTGTACCAATACCGTTCATAAATGTTTTTCTGAACCCTAACACTCCACATATGCATTTATTAGGTTCAGCTGTTGTATGTTTACACATCATAATAATCCCATTAGAATGCTTGTTTATTCGATGCAAGAGTCAGTTACATATTTTGTCTCTGGGTTCCATGGATTTACTTTAATTTTTATTTATTCGATGCAAGAGTCAGTTACATATTTTGTCTTTGGGTTCCATGGATTTACTTTAATTTTTTTTTATACGTTTGGTGAACCAAAATTTTTGTAACCGAATTATTTTTATTATCCCATGTAATTACATAAAATATGTGTACACTTTTCCTGTTCAATGATACTTTGATACACACAACTGATATACTCTTAATACTTTGTCATAAAAATATGTTAATTTATTCCACTTCTTTTTATAGAATGAGTAACAATTGACTGAAGAATTAATATAAATTTTCCACCATGTAATTTGTAAGTGCCCCTCACGATATCAAGCCTACGTTGCGAGAAATCGCACACTGCAGATAGCCTATTTGTAATATTTTTGCTTATGAAAATAAAACAAAATTGTTACAGAATGTTTCGAAAAAGAGATTTATTTAGAAAAATATATCAAGTTATATCAATCCAAATATTTTCAAGTTCGTTTAAAGGAAAGATGAACATAAAATTGATTCTTAATAACCTTTCATTAAATGCACCAACGAAAGTGAATGCTTTTGTTACGTTACGTTTTCAAGTAGGATAATCATTTAAAAATTAGGCTTAACAAATGAAAAAACCTCTGGTTCCAATTGCGATGTTCGTTTGAATTAAACAATGAAGGCGTGGTAGAAGCGTTCATTCCCTTACATAAATAGCGATACTAAAAAATATAATGTAGAAATGGAAGCACCATCATGAAATAATACACATTTCTGTGCAAAAACGGCTCGTTTGGGTTGAGAAAATATTTTACATAAAAGAGCGAACAACGTTTCGACCTTCTTCAGTCATCGTCAGGTTCACAAAGAAAGAGGTAACTGACTGGAAGCTGACCACATGCTTGAAAGGGGTTGTGTAACTGAGTGTCGGAATGTAGAGGGCGGTATTAGATGTTTGAATATATAATTTTATTTATATTATTATATTAATATAGGTATAAAGGCTTTCCTTTATATTGGTTTATTTTGGGTTTAAGTTGTTGTATAAGTAAGGCTTCTTAAATTTTGCGTTTGTTTATGTTTGTTTCTTTATTTAGTATTTGAGTGTTTTCTATGGTTATGTTGTGTTTATTTGACTTGCAGTGTTCGAAAACGTGTGAAGGTGATTCTTTATGTTCTTTGAATCTGGTTTCCATTTTTCTACTTGTTTCTCAATATAGAAGTCGTGGCGGTTATCACATTGTATTTTATAAATAATGTTGGTGTGGTGTTTGTCAGTGTAGTTTTTACATAATATAGACCTCAGTTTTGTGCCTGGTTTTTGAATAAATTTGGTATTAACTGGAATGTCATATTTTGTTATCAGTTTTTGCCAAATGTTGGTTATTTGTCTGCTGATGTCGGGATTATATTGTATGCAGCAGTATATGGTTTCGTGATTATTTGATTCGTGAGATATATTTACTTTTGTTGGTTGATTTTGCTTTCTGTCTAGGTGTATGCGTATAATGTTTTCTACGGTTTGTGGAGGAAACTTATTGATGTTGATGAAGTATTGTTTTATTTTGTCTAATTCATCGTTAATTTTATCTGGTGAGCATAGTTTTATGGCTGTGTTTATTTGATTTCTTAGAATATTGAGTTTTTGTTTTGTTTCATGTACTGAGTCCCAAGGAATACATAGTCCAGTATGGGTGATTTTTCGGTGGATTTCTGTTTTAAATTGTGTGTCGGTTCTTGTAATTTTGAAGTTAAGAAATGATATTTGATTGCTTTCTTCCTGTTCACATGTGAAGTTAATGTTGGGATGTATAGAGTTAATGTGATTGAAAAAAATTAAGTGTGTGTTCTGTAGATGTGAATCCTGCAATCGTGTCGTCTACATATCTGTACCAGTATAGTGGTGGATGTAATGCTGTGTTAATTGCTTGTGTTTCAACTTGTGTCATAAAAATATTAGCTAGAACGGGTGATACTGGGTTGTCCATGCTTAGGCCATTTGTTTGTATATAGTTTTGGTTGTTGAACATGAAGTTTGTCTTTATCGTGGTGAATTCTATGAGGGTTGCTAATTGGTTGCTGGAATTTCTATAGTTGGGTTAGATATTCAAACATCTAACACCGCTCTCTACATTCCGACACTCAGTTACACAACCCCTTTCAAACATGTGATCAGCTTCCGGTCAGTTACCTCTTTCTTTCTTTGTGAACCTGACGATGACCGAAGAAGGTCGAAACGGTGTTCGCTCTTCTACGTAAAATATTTTCTCAATCCAAACGAGCCGTTTCTGCATATATAAGTTGATACCTCATCGTTCGAAAAAGAACACTCGTATTTCTATAGTATCGATAGTATCGCCATCTGTTGGCCTTAGAAAACAATTTAATAAATAGGGACAAACTCGTGTTGCTATTGCTATTTTGTAAGTAAAAGTTAATTTCAGTTTATCACAAAGACAGTAATATATTTGCTTTATTTCTATGTACAAAATAAAAAGACGTAATGAAAAATATATAATATTACTGAATACGGTAACAAGAATTGTGTATATCTTAGTTTAAAAATCTAAATCTGTCTTCAACTTGAAAATATCATTTAGCAATGAATCTGAAATTCTTCTAAGTGAATCTATTTTTATGTCTGAGATGTCTTAAACGTTTCAGGTACTTTTGGAGAACTTGGGCATCATGATTAAATAATTTTATGCTGTTACAGTCTGGGTCTACCAACTTTCGACCTTTATTTCTTATGCAACGCAGAGCACATCGACGTCCGTTGTATAATCCTGGTTCCCAGATTGTTACACACATGGCACAATTATGAATGCAAAGGTGAAGCTTACTGCGCATGCTCGATCCAACGTTCTTGTCGTCCTTTTCATTGTTTTCTGAAAATACCGTCATTACACCGCTGATGACATACAGGATAAAGTATGTAAATCTACGGTTCTAAATAAAAAAATACCGTCATTACACCTCTGATGACATACAGGAAAAAAGTAAGTCAATCTACGGTCCTAAATAAGAAAATACCGTCATCACACCGCTGATGACATACAGGAAAAAGTAAGTAAATCTACGGCCCTAAATGAGAAAACAAAAATTAAAAACTAAAAATCTCCTTTATAAAATTCCCAGCAAAACAAGGTCCTTACAATACATTATTTAAAATATGGCTGTTTTTTAAAACTTTTCCCAGAAAACGTAAAAATTTGGTGAATGGAAAGGTTAGTGCTGTTTAAATATTTTGTTGAACCATTATTAGATGAAGCTCTCTGTTAAAAGATTTTCAAATCATAATTCACTAATTTTTTTTTATTTTTAGCAGAGCCTAAAATTAGCTTTTTTATTATTGTTTTCGCGGGCAAAACACACATAGAATGATGAAATACTCAAGTAAATTCTAGATATATATATAAATAAAACAAAGCGACATATGATAATCTGCTTTTAAACGTATAATTACTAGCTTGATAGACAGTTTAAAACTAATACTTTAGTGCTGCGTATCTTCCAAAAACAGGTTTCATTCTTTGGTGGACTGGGCCTGAGAAAGTGCGTAGAGTATCAGGCCTATAGAGCAGATGGTGCGAAGTTGGAGGTCTAGCTGAACACTCTACACTTTCAGCTGTGGACACTTTATAAAAATGAGAATAGATCATGCTGCTGGTTGAGAGCACTTGTGTGTGATGCTGCAGGACGGTTGATATCTCTAAACTAGGGATCTTTTGTGAGAAGTGAAGAAACCCAGCTAATGCCCATTCAAATCTTAACATTCTATTTCAATGCAACATAAATTTCCTAAGAATGAAATATGATTTTAACAAAAATAAACATTATTATCTTAATAAGAAAGTATTTACACATGCATATCTATAAACAAATCACTAGTAGTGTGACAGTTTAGCGTCGGATAATAGTGTAATTAAGTGAGATTCAACTGCATTCAAAATTACGAAAATGAGAAGCGTTATAATGTGACGGTCAATCCCACTATTCGTTGTAAAAAATAGCCCAAGAGTTGGCGGTGGGCAGTGATGACTAGCTGCCTTCTCTCATGTCTTACATTGCTGAATTAGGGACAGCTAGCACAGATAGGGTTCGTGTAGCTTTGCGCGAAATTCAAAAACAAACAGAAACAAAAAAAAAAAACACACCTACAGATTAGATAAACACCCACAGCTGTCAAGTACGGAATAGAGATTGAAACCACATGAGGTTAAAATCCAAACCACAAAATGCTAGGTGGCATTTCTCAATGCATTTCATCGTAGAATGTTAGATACAAAGGCGATAAAGGAAGACAGATCTGACTTAAGGGTCCCTCTAACTATTAGACAATAACTTTCAATTTCATATATGTACATTCCATTGACATTATTACAGAATAATACGTTCGAGAGAAAATTAGATATATTTGAGAAAATGATCTTAATAGTAACTTATCTGGAAAAATTACTTTCTCGTGAAGACGAGTTACCACGGAGTTCAGATTTTCCTTTATTTCCAAATGTCGATACGTACAGCTGCTTCGTTTTTCGATATTCGTTTGATTTCAACGTTGACGTTCAAAACAGACATTTTAGTTGAATAGTGACGTAAAAAGCTTTGTATATGCGGTGTGTTTGTGCGTGTGTAATAAACGATTTTTTGAGATAGTGGTCAAATGATACTTTTCGTACTTAATTTGAAAAGCCAACAAGTAAGTAAAACTTAATCGTGTTTCCATAACGTTTATCTGTCTAGAAATAAAACATTCTTAACAAAATATTAAGTACAAATACACGTAAATGTATAGAGAAAAATACATTTAATTTTGATTACAAAAAATATCTTGATTAATAAGTCATTGAAACAATATATTGTTAGATTCTGTATTATATTTGTTTGTTTTAGCACAAAGTTATACACAAGAGCTAACTGCGTTTGTCTGTTTCAAAACAAGCCAAATCCTGTGTATACAAGTATCAGTAGGTGTTCTCGTTTCTCTGCCAGCACGCTGAAGCAGAAACATGTGTGACGTAACGTACCAGGAAACCATAACTGACACAGTACTGGTTTGTGCTACAAGATCCGGCATGGCCAGGTAGGTTAAGGTACTCGACTCATGATCTGAGGAGGGAGGGGTTCGAATCCCCGTCACACCAAACATGTTAACCCTTTCAGCCGTGAAGGCGTTATAATGTGCGATCAATCCCACTATTCTTTGGTAAAATAGTAGCCCAAGAGTTGGCGGTGGGTGGTGATGATTAGCTGCCTTCTCTCTAATCTTACACTGCTAAATTAGGGACTGCTAGCGCATATAGCCGTCGTGGAGCTTTGCGCGAAATTATAAAACAAACAAATTAAAGTCAAGTGATCCAACGGGCATTCACAATAGAGAGTTATTAGAAAGAAAATTAATATACAGTGTGAGAACCATCGGTTTAAACTAATGTTTTTCTTATAGAGTTTAAAAATTTCACAATTAATGTTTTGTTATCTTTTCATTATTTCTTTTATTTCCCAATGCTTGCAATATTTATGTAAATGATGCAATGTTATAATCAATGTCCGAAATGCTGTGTATGCAAATTTCAAAATATACATTTGATCTAAGTTGTACGATCCGACCAAGAGTGGTTGGTAGCTGGAAAGACTATACTCTCGAAATAATATATATATATATACATATGTAAGTGGACCATCTTGTTACTTCACCCTTTATCCCCACATAAAAATATCTGTAACATGAGCTGAAGAAGTCGCACTCCAGCTGCAAACACTGGAAGCTTTTATGATGTCATGAGATCAACTTGCCCCGATAAAGTAATACAAAAATCTTTTTCATTTTGTCTGTTAATAGTTCAGGAGCTCTTTCGGAGCTGTTACGTGAAATACTTCACGATTTATGACTTAAGAATTGGAATTAATTAAGCAGCTTTTTAGTCCTCACGATACTACAGCGCGAGTCCAAGTTCGTCGCCCCAGCCACATTATGTAGGTTATCCAATAGGAAATAGTTTTACTATTTTCCTAGCACAGACAGTAGATTTCCATTCTCACTAAAATGTATTTATTTAGTACAATTAAATGTAACAAATGTAAAATGAGTTTGTATTTCTTTCCTTACGTATCAAGACAACTTTCATGATTCTCATCCTGTACATTAGATCTGAACATTTTATAACAGTTATTGACGAATTATACAATGAATAGTTTCATAATAATCCCAGAATTTATTGGTAGGAAACAACTAAACTAATTTAGTTTTGTTACTGAAACAAATAAATATTTATGGAAGTTTTAACACAACCAACGTGTGTGGTGCATTTTATTTTTCTTTTATATAACTATAAAGAGAGACAAACTTCCACTTTTTATCTGTTATAAAATTAACATAGCTGTTTTTATTATTACACAACCACTTTACCTATCTCTATGTAGGTCGAAAACATTCCAGCTGTTCTTGTTAACTACGCTTTATTTTCAGATATTTTAGAATGACTTACCATTGAAAAGAAGGAGTCAATGTACCGTAGAACTTCAAGACGTACAAAAATTAAAGCTATAAGTTATAAGTCACAGCTGATGTAGCTATGTATCTCAACAACGTAACACGGGTTGAATGTGACCAGGCAGTCAGGAATGTAGAGATACATAGAGGTCCATTCTAAGTACGTTGCACACGAAGAAAGACTTTAGCAAGCAGCCAATCTACTCGGAGCGCAAAGAGCAACCACAGGCGGCCTTGCTAATTTAACAAACAAGGTTCGACAATGAGGCGAACAAGGACGAAGGTGTCAGAATACGAAGTTAAAGTTGTTTTTTTCGTCACGGAAGTCATGACCAGAACTCTGCTCTGCCATTCTTAATACACAGTGTGTGGACTTCCTTAAATGTGTCAAATACCATACTGCATCATAATATTGACTTTATAATTTACAGTTTAAACATCGAAAGTTGGCGAATTATTTAAAACCAACGAGGCCTAACATTTGTGATGAATGTCACGTGAAGCGCAATGATCTATCATCCATTTCTTTTCATTTTCCCCATTTGGGATTTCCGAAACGTTATTTCTAAAAATGGACAAACACGGAGGAAAGAAAAGAACACCAGTCGTTGACATGATTTTATCAAAATAAGAAAATGTTAAATAATGTGCGTGTGTCTTTTCTTATAGCAAAGCCACATCGAGCTACCGGCGGAGCCCACCGAGAGGATTCGAATCCCTTATTTTAGCGTTGTAAATCCATAGACATACCGCTGTACTAGCGGGGAGCGTTTATCAAATAATATTAGGCCTTTGAATAAAATTGACTTTGTTAAGTAAATGGGCCTTATCGGTTACATTGTTCTTACTTCAGAGAAAGAAATGTTATTATTGATTGTAATTCTAATAAACCTTTTTATCATTTCATCAGAAACATAGCAATTTATTCAATTGACTTATTCAATACTCGTGGTGTGTAGAGACCAGATAACCCTTTGTATAGTTCGTGTTTTACTGCAAGCAACAACAATAAATAATGTAATAAATATTACAATGATATTTTTTATTTTAAGAAAAAAGCAAATATTGTAATTTGCGTTGAAAGAATATTATTGTGACAACCATTTTAAACCTCGTAATAAAGGTTGTAAAGTTTGGGACATTTCATCAAATTATTTGTAGGTTACCATTTGTTTTTCACACTAACCCTAAAAGAAAAAAGAAACTAGAATTTGAAACATTTTAATTAGATTTGTTTTTATCGTGTGAACTCCATTAATATGATTAAATAAAATATATATGCATTTTAAAGTTATTTTTTAAAAAAAAGATAACTTGTTAAATTCATGCATTGTATGAAGGGCTGTCAAACTAAAGTCCTGTTAACTGTAAATAATAACATTAAAATATATAGAATTAAAAGAGACGTCGCTAGGTGCTGTAAAGGATTTAAAATTATATATTCATTTTAATATCCATGTTTGTTTCAGTTTAATATATATTTAGAAATGCATGTAACTTGTATTGTTAAACGTGCATTGAGAAAGTTCCGACTTTTCTTTAAATTGGTGGAAGATTCTGGAATGTAAGAATCAATAACGTATATTTTACGAAAGCACCAGCGTATCTTCACATATCACTGAACTTTTGATGACCGTGCTCTAACTAAATCGACGTACCAAGAGACAGTTTAATATTGTTGGTTTGCTACAGTTAGTATACTATAAACCTCTGAAGCTATAACTGTGATAAATGCTAATATATCTAAAACCCACAGATATTTGACGAGGATTGTTTACAGATTTTGAGCATTACAAACTATTTAACTAATAGTATTTCGACAAAGACATTTCATAACTTCAGCGCAAAAATTCACATGTGAAGGGATAGCTAGCATCCCGTTAACTGAATAGTACCTGTGCATCAACACAGAATTAATTCTCTCATCGTGAACCGTTGATAAAATACTCAGTATTGTTTGTAAGTTTCTAAAGCTTTTGCATATAAATCATTATTTGTAATAATCGTTTTTATAAATTGTATTGTTGTTTGTATATTAAAATTATTTGCGTTAAGAAATAAACTTATTTGCATCAAACTTGTTGGCAAATATCATAAATTCTAAATTACAATTTCCTGCTGTTTGAAATCGTAATACGTAACAAAATAAATCAAAGACTCGTCCAAGATAAATTATAATATGTAACAGTACTCAAAAGATTCGGGGGGCTCAGGTCCATAGACAAAGGAGTTGTTGGCCTTTCAATACAACATGAAATCATGGTTTTTCTATCGTGATTTTTAAAGACACTGACTAAGGATTTGGAGTATTGTAAAAAAACATCAGGGCACAAGACCTGAGTGCCAGTCCCCAGTGATGCCTTTGACGTTGAGTATGTTATATTAAACTATTTTGAAGCTTCACCATATTACTAAATTCGGCCATAACATTATTTGAGGACAGTGTATTTGACTATAGTCTTGTAGTACAGTTTTTATTGTAAAAGGTCAACTCATAAGGTTGTTATATCAAAACCACATTTCTTATCCCTGCAGTTTTTCATAAATCATCAAGATTATGAGAAGGAAACTTTCTCATTGCCTATTTCTGATCATACAGCAGTTAGTTGGATTTGCTCATCGGTAACTTCAGCACCATATCTTCGAATAAAATAGCATGAAGACTTATTTCTAGTATTTTTAAAATAGAGAAAACTTAATATTCGACAACGCTATGCAACATCCGCGAACTGAAGTAACTTCGAGAAAAAAGCAAAGAGAGAGAGAGAGCGAAAATATCAATCGGTATTCTATATATAAACAAAAAATACTTGTACTTAAATACTTGTTACAGATCTTGTAGCTTTTGTTCGTACTCGATTTTAAGATCCGTTCTAGATAATGGGTGATCTGATTACTTTATTAAGTTGCTATCCTTGCTAAGCTGATTTCGTAACTTATCTGAATCCTGACCAGGCCAAGGACTACAAGCTCGAGCCATTTGCTTCTTTCTTTGTAAAGATTTTGGTTGAGCGAATCAACGAACTGGTTACTCTTTATCGAATTGTGACTTTGATGAGGTCTTCCAGTCAGAGCTATAGTTCATTAATTTCTAACTCTTCTTTGTTGAAGAATGCTTTACTTTCGTTAGGGGTATATTTGTGATCCGTATAACTTTTGGAAAAAAATTAGGCCAAGGCAGTAAGTACTTCATAGATCATTCGCATAACGCGTTATTGCTTAATAATTCTGGCTTTTCTTTCCATCTGGTGAAGTATAGAAGCATGACATTTGCCTTTTCTTCCCACCTTTCAACTATTAGCTAAAATTATTCACTTAATAGTGCAGTAAATAGTAGTATACAAGCTGCAACGTTTCTGTTTCTGTAAGATAGGAAACTATACAATAAACCTTTTTTTTAAATTAGCATCAAGAAACTATTAACAAAAAATAAATGGTAAATGAAACAGAATTCTGATTAAAAGGATTTGTTCTTCATCTTGCCAACAATTAAAAATTGTTCACAATAGCACATCGGAAATCACCAACGATAGTCAATAAGTGGAATTTTGAGCTGCGAACGAGTTTAAAATCAATGATAACGCCCATTATTCGATAGAGAGTTTGAAAATAGAATATGTTTGTGTCTCTTTAATTATTTATATTTAATGTTTTTATGTAATTAACATTTTGTTATTTTCTGTGTTAGGTCTGGCACGGCCTGATGGTGATCAGGGCACTTAACTCACAATCTGTGGGATAACTTAAACCGTTAAGGTTTCTTATATTATTCTATTATATTAATCAAATTAGTAACGTTTTTTTATTTATTTATTGTATAGATGGTTTGTTTTGTAGAACACGATAAACGTAGGTGTCACTTTAATTACTGTGGAAGGAAAAGTGGCGCAAATTCGAGTGTTCAGGCGCGCGGTCTGGCCAGGTGATTAAAACACTCGACTCGTAATCTGAAGGCCGCGAGCTCGAATTCCAGTCACACCAAACATGCTTGCTCTTTCAGCCGTGGGAGCGTTATAGTGTGACAGTCAATCTCACTATTTGTTGGTAAAAGAGTAGCCCAAGAGTTGGCGGTAGGTGGTGATGACTAGCTGTTTTCCCTCTAATCTTACACTGCTGAATTAGGAATGGCTAGCTCAGATAGCCCTCGTGTAGCTTTTCGGCTAAAGGGCGAGCATATTTGGTGTGACGTGGATTCGAACCCACCACCTTCAGATTACGAATCGAGTGTCTTAACCACCTGGCCATCTACTAGTTCTTGATGGTGTGTTGTTCTTTTTGTTATTTCGATCTCTAAACTTTAGTTTTTTATATATTTTTCCTCTGACGTGTCTTTTAAAAAAATATATTTATGAATTGTTTTCTGAACAGCGTCTCCACAAAGTTTGAATGCGTTGTTTTCTCTCTAGTGTCTCAACTATCTTTTAATGCATAGTTTGCTATGCACTGTGTCCACTAGCTTTTGATGAATTTTTATGCTGACGTGTTTCTACTAGCTCCGTTTAGATTATTACTCACTGTATTCACCATTGCTTTGTCATTTGCACTCTGGCCACAAGCTTTTAACGAATTGTTTATTTTACTGTGGTTATCCATTGTTGTGTGCATTGTTTGATATGGTGTGTATGCCTTCAATAAACCGGCGATGAATGAGCACAAATATACTTCTCATGAACATTAGTATCACACGTAGCACATTGTTAAACACCGAATTCTTAACTTAGTCCCCTATAGATATTCCAGAATTAGAAAAAATTCACTGAACTGTAAAAGGTATGCAAACCATAACAACTGTTGTTGTATAAAATGGCTTATGTAAATAATGAACGTTTCTTGTATTCCAGCTAGCCTGAAGAAATTTGGATTAAGTACAACGTGTCGTCATGAGTGGGTGTGACAAATATAGTATGGTTTAAATATTATTATTATGCATTAAAGTGTTGCAAAAGAGATCAAAATCATGGATATCACCCTCCTATCCCATGACAAATATATAAATACACGTGCAGACAAAACCTGAGCTAACTTGGTCCATCTTAGAAACACTCCCACGAAGGTACTTTAATGTTATAAAGGTCATTTTAAGACGCGAAATGGACTTATTAGGCTAAGCCTCTAAAGTGAATATAATATATTAATATAAACATTGGAACAGAGTGCCCAAAAATCAAGTTTCGTAAGTCGTTGGACCATCAAGGTCAAAGGTTAAATTACCAAATATGTTAAGAAGCAATTATTAAGAAAATCAAAATGTCTTCATATTATATTGAAATAAGAGGAGAGCAATCAGCAGTCAAATGTTCTAAAATGTGCTTGTCTGGAAACCAGGAATCAGCTTGCGGCGCTGCTCTACAACCCGCTATAAATATTGTTTCTAATTTAATCATTTGTGATGGTCTTTATATCGTGAATCAGTTTGACTGCTTTCTCTGACAAATAATTCACCATTTTCAGTTGTCGAAGACACATTTCTGCTTCCCTGTACGTGAGATAAGGTTTCACTGGATTATTCAACTAATTCACTACGTTGCTACTTGTTTCAAATAAAAATCATTATTTTGGGGAAAAAAATCTAGATAAAAGAACTTGTATTCTGGTTCAGTTTAGAATAAATGGGAATCCCTCACCCCAAACATTTCATTCTTGGGTTTCTAGTCGAAGGCATCCAACAAGCATGGTAAGCCACACTTGATTTTATCCAATGATCTCCTTGCTTTGGAATTTCTTCTGAAAATCTTAACACGAGCCCTGCAATTTCTATTAGCACGAGTCCTGCAGATTCTCTTAGCACGAGCCCTGTAGTTTCTCTTAGCACGAGCCCTACAATTTCTCTAAGCACGAGCCCTGCAGTTTCTCTATAATCATCAGGTGCAAGAATCTGCGACTGAATATCATTGTTATTTCTTTTCTTCACAGATCGCTTCTTGATGTATAAAGTTCTGTAGCTTTCTTATGCACTGATATTTGACCAAATTAAATCTCCAAATTAAATAGAATTGTCATTATTTTCAGATCTTGATGTTTCACGAAGTAATTCCTTCCAAACATTTCGAAAACGTGGTGTTGTCAAGCAAGCATAAATAATTTCTTGTGCAACAGAGATTCAGTTTGTACACAGGTCAAACAGAGATTCAGTTTGTACACAGGTCACATTTCCCACCCAGAATTCATTCTATTAAACAAAACTAGTCCACGAGTAATTTCAACAGCTCCCCAGTCAACAAGCAACTTGGTAAGAAACTTTTACTTGAATTTATAACAAAAGTCAAAATTGATAGACGTTCTTTGTTCTCATTCTGGATGTGTGTAACTAGCTTTCGATCTCAGTGGAAGGCTACATGCTTTGGTGAGTTAAATGGTGAGTATATGGCGAAGATATATTTCATTGTGCATTTCATCAGACCAGTCTAACTGGTCGCAATAAGACGTTTTTTCCTGTTAGTACTCTAACCGCTATTTTTCAATCACATTGTGTGTTTTTTTGACCGATGTACATTTTATTATTTCAGTTTTCATAGTACTTTCTGTTCAAATAATCTAATTCGATGTTTTGCACAACCTGCTGGTCATGCTAAAACAAACAAACCCTGGTCATGCTAAAACAAACAAACCCTTGTGCTCTGAAATGGTGGTCTTTGTACTGCATCTTGCATGTTCTATTATTTCAATGTCATTTCCACGTCCAATATCAAAAAAGTAAACTCAGGGATCAAAGCAGGAATCTTATTGATCTGAAAAAACTTTGTCAGGTTTTATTTTTTCATAATTTATCGTAGTTGTGTATTAATCTTACTGGTTTCGCTATGCAAAGCCTGGCATGGCCAAGCGTGTTAAGGCGTGCGACTCGTAATCTAAGGGTCGCGGGTTCGCATCCCCATCGCGCCAAACATGCACGCCCTTTCAGCCTTGGGGGCGTTATAATGAGACGGTCAATCCCACTATTCGTTGGTAAAAGAGTAGCCCAAGAGTTGGCGGTGGGTGGTGATGACTAGCTGCCTTCCCTCTAGTCTTACACTGCTAAATTAGGGACGGCTAGCACAGATAGCCCTTAAGTAGCTTTGTGCGAAATTCCAAAACAAACAAACAAACAAACGCTATGCAACGGACGCTTCGTACAGATGCAGTGAGAATTCTAGCTAATTACTAAAAACCTTCGGTTTCTAATACAACGGCTTTGACCATCTCTCACTGTGAACATTTGGTCATAATTCAGGAAGAAATAATGTCGAAAAAATTACAATTTGTTGGTAATCGAAATCTTATTTTTGGTTCTAGATTATATATCAACATTTCAGTAAGCCTAGTTTCTGGAATACATACTTTACTCCCATTTTGCAAACCAACTGCTTCAACCATGACTGGACCTGAAAGAAAAAAACAACAATAAAAACAGAATATTTTTGTACATTTGTGTGTTTACAGTTTACTAGCTTTAATTAATCAAAGTAGCTAACAGTTTAAACAATAAACGTTTTAGTACTGATATTTTAAAGAAATTAAATGGTCCAATAACCTTCATAACCTGATATATGAATACCATATTGCCATGTTTCTATTAGTCCTCATTAGGAGCTTGTTGAACGGGTTTGTAGCCAGCTTTAAAACTACAAACGACGTCCGTCGGTGGTTAAAATAGATGAAATGAGCTCAATGTTTGTATACATATGTATTTTTTTATATTTAACACAGGGTTGAAAAGGAGCACCCCTCTAATTATGATAACTATTGTTTGTCTTTTACACTATTTTATTATTTTATTTTTCGAAACCCTTAAGGCTCTAGAATAAGAACTTAATGCTTACAAATTTAATAAGTTTAATACAAAACTTTCATGACAAATATAATTATTCTATATTGTATCCACCAGCTTTAAATGACTTGTGTTCTTCTTACGTGAAGTGACTCATTCTATATTGTATCCACCAGCTTTAAATGACTTGTGTTCTTCTTACGTGAAGTAACTCATTCTATATTGTATCCACCAGCTTTAAATGACTTGTGTTCTTCTTACGTGAAGTAACTCATTCTATATTGTATCCACCAGCTTTAAATGACTTGTGTTCTTCTTACGTGAAGTAACTCATTCTATATTGTATCCACCAGCTTTAAATGACTTGTGTTCTTCTTACGTGAAGTAACTCATTAGTGTTTAAGAATTGATTTTCTTTAATTGTATTCATTATATTTCAATATCTTTGGTTTGTTTTGAATTTCGCACTAAGCTACACGAGGGCTATCTGCGCTAGCCGTTCCTAAGTTTGCAGTGTAAGACTAGAGGGAAGGCAGCTGGGCATCACTGCCCACCACTAGCTCTTGGGTTACTCTTTTACCAAAGAATAGTGGGATTAACCGTCACATTATAACGCCCCCCACGGCTAAGAGGGCGAGCATGTTTGGTGTGACGTGGATTCGAACCCGCGACCGTCATTATTACGAGTCGAATGCCTTAACCACCCGGCCATGCCGAGCCATTTTAATATCTTTAGTATATTTTTATGCATTATTTATAGTGTCTTCACTACCTGTTGGTGAGAAAAATAATTACCCAAGACTAGAATAACTCTATTGGGCCGTCTTTGCAATAAAATGTTAAAAACGCACGTGACTCCACACACGATATACTGTTCCTTTTTCTTTTAATATTTCTGACTGTCATTATACTTGCTTCTAAATATAACTATAACCGACAGTACGCTCAAGCCCCAAACTTACGAAATACTTTGGTTAATATCAACTTAGCAATCTACCAGTTCAACATTGAAAAGCCAAAAAAAATATTTGAGAAAAGTTTTATAGAGAAGAGGAATTCCTGTTGAGTGTGTTGGACGTGACTGTAGAATATGTATTCTAGTCTTCTGTACGTAGTCTGGTTGCAAGTGACAATAGAAGTAGAATGAACCAGTTTTATAGATAAGGAGTTGGAGAAAACTGGTGGTAAAAATCACTTGAATATTCGAGATGCAAAGCAGCAGAAAGTGGGTTACTTGGCCATTAAGCTGACGCCAGATCTTTGGAATGTCTAAATATGGGTCAATATCGAAAGGAAATAAAACACTCCTTCTCTAGAAAGACCTTAAAGAATTACTGAGATATTAATCAAATACCGAACAGTTTTAATAGTTTAAAATGTAGAGATACTTATTGCAATTTATTGTTTTGTTTGTTTTTGAATTTCGCACAAAGCTACTCGAGGGCTATCTGTGCTAGCCGTCCCTAATTTAGCAATGTAAGACTAGAGGGAAGGCAGCTAGTCATTACCACCCACCGCGAACTGTTGGGCTACTCTTTTCCCAACAAATAGTGGGATTGACCGTCACATTATAACGCCCCCTACGGCTGAAAGGGCGAGCATGTTTGGCGCGATGGAGATGCGAACCCGCGACCCACAGATTACGAGTCACACGCCTTAACATGCTTGGCCATGCCGGGCCTTTATTGTAATTTATGATATTAATGAACATTTCATCATTTTGAATAAGTTAATACTCACAGTTTATACATACAATGGATGCTTAAACCGAAATGGAATTTTGCTTCTCGAGTGCTGGATATCAATGAATTTCTCCATAGAAAAGGTTGAGTTGCCACATCTAGAGGCGATCCGGCACGGCTAGGTGGCCCGGCATCACCAGGTAGGTTAAGGCTCGACTCGTAATCTGAGGGTCGCGGGTTCCAATCCCCGTTGCACCAAGCAGGCTCGCCCTTTTAGTAGTGGGAGCATTATAATGTCACGGTCAATCCCACTATTCGTTGGTAAAAGAGTAGCCCAAGAGTTGTCGGTGGGTGGTGATGACTAGTTGCCTTCCCACTAGTCTTACACTGTTAAATTTGGGACGGCCATAGCAGATAACCCTCGTGTAGCTTTGTTCGAAATTCAAACCAAACCAGCTGGTGACATATATCTGACTTTCAACGAAGTTACAGAACAGGCTTCTCTCGCGCAATGCTACCGCTATAGGTAACGCTGCACTACGACATAGACGAAGCTTGCTAGAACCATACATCAAAACACGTATTTTTTTATATCAAGTCCTTCGTCAAGCAGCAAAGTTCTTTGTTTTACACCTTTGTGGTCCTTTCGCTGGGTGGCCCGACATGGCCAAACGTGTTACGGCGTGCGACTCGTAATCTGAGGGTCGCGGGTGCGTATATCTCTGAACTTACAACGTTAAAAGCCATGTTTCGATACCATGATTGGCAGAACACAGATAATCCATTGTGTAGCTTTGTACTTAATTCAAAACAGCAGCGACAACATCTTGAAGTTCACAGATGATTTAATTTAAAAATTTCCAAATCTAAATCAACCAACACAGATATACTGTGGTTGATATCTTACTTCAGTCACATTCACTTCAACCCTCATATTCTTATAATATGGACTAATTTTAACGTTGTATTTGAATGCGATTTAAGCACAGATTTTGTTCTATATGTAAACTGATGAAAACCCGGTATTGAACAGCCACGGTTAAACATAATACGCATTATACCTTGATTGTTTGTTTGTTTTGAATTTCGCCTAAAGCTACACGAGAGCTATCTGTGCTAGCAGTCCCTAATTTTGCAGTGTAAAACTGCAAGGAAAGCAGTTAGTAATCACCACTCACCGCCAACTCATGGGCTACTCTTTTACCAACGAATAGTGGGATTGACCGTAACATTATAACACTCCAACGGCTGAAAGAGCGAGCATGTTTGGGTTGAGGGGGACTCGAACCCGCGACCCTCAGATTACGAGTCAAACGCCTTAACCCTCCTGGCCACTCCGGACCAAAATATATGAACAAGTACTTTCAAGTACATAATAACCTGCTCGTTTCTCATCAAACATCAAGATGTTTTGTTTTCCTTCGTTAATGGTTTATTAATCTCTTTATGAAATGAATTATCAGGTTCTGTTCGTTCATAGTTGTTTAGTTACTTGTTCATTTCTTGTTGCAATTTAATTATATCTTGGTCGTTACTTATAACATAATAAATTGGCATTAGTCAACCTTTCTTTTATTTTATGACTAGACCCGGCATGGCCAAGCGTGTTAAGGCGTTCCACTCGTAATCTGAGGATCGCGGGTTCGAATCCTCGTCGCACCAAACATGCTCGCCCTTCCAGCCGTGGGGGCGTTATAATGTGACGGTCAGTCCCACTATTCGTTGATAAAAGAGAAGTCCAAGAGTTGGCGGTGGGTAATGATGACTAGCTGCCTTCCCTCTAGTCTAGTCTTACACTGCTAAATTAGGGACGGCTAGCGCAGATAGCCCTCGAGTACCTTTGCGCGAAATTCAAAAACAAACAAACAAATTTTATGACTAGTTTCGTCTACTAATGTAATAGTCTATCGTCATTATGTAAAGTGCCAAATTTGTTTTATTGTCCAAGTAGTTATTAAATAACTTGATAATTTTCCATCACATAGTAAAAAAAAATATTTTTTTAATTTGTTAGTAGTTCAATATACGTATCTACTGATTTTCCATCACGATACAAAAATCTCAAGTTTGTTTAACTCTGGTGGTAGATATAATAATCTGCTCATTTCTCATCGTGAGAGAAGAGCCCGACTTTGGTTTTATTCTTAAATTTAAAAGAGATTTTTTTTCGTGGTTTCATCTTGCGTGTGAAAAATTACATTATGTAACACACATTTTGTAGTATGTGTTATTTCTTAATTGTTTATGTTGTAAAAGTACAGAAAATGGCCATTATTCTCTTCAAACTTTGCTTTTGTGACCTGGATAATGAGATTCAGAAACTAATCTATTTTCTGTGCAAAAAAGGGCAGATTTGCACATTTTCATTTACATGAGGTCTGAATAAAACAACATATGAATCAAGATTTACATGTATTTATACTAGAGTTATACAAAAATGAACAAAATTGTTTAGAAATAAGTAGATTTTCGAGATTTGAGACTGTATTGTAAATCACTTTCACGTATTAGCCCCCAAATATAGTCTCCCATCATGTTTTCGTTATGCGTTCCCAGGTCACAAAAGGAAAGTTTGAAGCAAAAAATTGGTCTTTTCCATTTACTTTAAGCAATTATTTAAAAATGTCTTGTGACCTTCTTTCTATATAAACAATATATATAAGTATATGTATAACAAATAATTAATAATATTTTTACATATTACAAAATAATGAAACTGTATTTTCCTCAATACAGAAATAGAAGGTTAGTTAAGGAAAATAAAAAGTACAAATTTTGTTACATAGTGTCTGTGTCTGTTACGTATAACTTAATTTAGCAGTGTAAGACTAGAGGGATGGCAGCTAGTCATCACCACCCACCGCCAACTCTTGGGCTACTCTTTTACAACAAATAGTAATATTGACCGTCACATTACGTCAGATTACGAATCGAGTGCCTTACCCACCTGGCCATGCTGGGCCGTAAATTTAAGGTGACCAGGTATGTACATACATGTTATTAAAATATGAAAACTGGCTTTTATAATCCTGATACCAATAGTTTATACATTGTGCAATCACATATTTAATCGGCATGCTGTGCAAATAAGTTTTCGATCGTTCAACCGACCTTAAGTAACTGCACTAAATCACACACATGTGCAAATTACCCAAGGTTATCTCAATATACAGAAATACAGGATATAACGGAAATAGTTTATAAAAATCTTTAGCAGTTTTATTTTGTTATTTTTAAATATAAGTAAAAATTAAATAAGTATTAAGTAACTATTAAATATTAGAAGCAAAAATTTATAATGAATAATTGTGTTGAAACCCATTATATACGTTTTTAACCTAAAGGTATGCATCAGATGTATAAGGTTTGATGTATTGATAAAAGAGTGTTACCAATATGGCATCCTCTGGGACAGCGGTATGTCTCCGGTTTTACAACGTTAAAATCAGGGGCTCGATTCCCCTTAGTGGACACAGCAGCTAGTCCTATGTAGCTTTGATATAAGGAAAACGCACACTGTTACTGATATACGAAAGAAATACATGGCTTTATCAAGAAACTACACTTTTTTAAACATTTGTATTAACAAAATCAATACAAAATTCTTTGGTTGTTTTCTTTTCTAGACTGGAAATGTTAACGTGTCAGTTGCACACTCTAAATTTCGGGCCGCAATGCAGAGGAACACGATCCGTACTTTGGCTGTGTTGTAAGACTGGCACACACTTCACTGATAAGTAAAATTATCGTGGTAGCAATTACTGATGACTGTCTGACTGTCTTCGCTTCAATAAAAGGTTCAGCTATGAGTGAACGATAAGAATCTATGACCTGAGTTTTTATCCCATATTTAAACATTTACGTTTCGACTACAATTTCTCATTTTCTGCACTGAAACACTGTTAGAGCTTTCACTTTCAATAGATATCTCATTGTTTATCAGTTATTTTTATTTATTATCCATCTATCATTTCAAAATTAAGGACTATTATGAGCAGATAGCCTTTGTGTAGCTATGTTCAAAAGTCTAAAACAAATGAAATCAAGATATATTCCTAAAATAAACTTAACTTTATAGATTTTGGGAACGTTTTTACATCAGGAAAAAAAGAAAGAAAAAGGCATCTAATAAATTTTATAGAGAACTCGAAAGATGGCAGCACATGGATTACGCATATTAAATATATCTTTATTTTATTCCACCTGTCTTCCCAACGAGTAATTACACGAAAAACCAATTATTTTAAAAGGTACTGTGACCTTCTTTCTGTATAAGCAATATATATAAGTATGTATATCAAAGAATTAATAATATCCTTACATTAGAAAAAGAAGAAACTGTATTTTCCTCAACATAGAAGTAGAAAGTTAGTATACATTTTAATATTTGTAAACGTGATTCAAATAGTTTAATCAATGAAATGATAAAAATATGCTACTAACATGATGATGGCAAATTAAAGATAGTTTTAGTTATTATAATGAATTATATTCTAGGGAAAAATGTATTTTGTATCATAAATTAATTAATATGTATCATATTAATTACTAACACCTTATTTAAATTAAGCCCAGAAATCATTTTAAACTGCCCCCCTCCCTAGTACAGCGGTAAGTCTCCGGATTTACAACGCTAAAATCAGGGGTTCGGTTTTCCTCGGTGTACTCAGCAGATAGCCTGATGGGGCTTTGCTACACGAAGCACACATACATTATAACATATATAAAAGCTCGACCTATAATGTGAGGGTTGCAGGTTTGCATCCCCGTCATACCAAATATGCTCGCCCTTTCAATCATGGGGACGTTATATAGTTATGATCAATCCTACTATTCGTTGAGTAGCCAAAGAGCTGGCAGTGGGTAGTGATGACTAGCTGCCTTCCCTCTAGTCTCACACTGCTAAATTAGGGACAGCTAGCGCAAATATTTATCATGTAGCTTTGCACTTAAATTAAAAACAAAACAAACAAACGTATATAAACAAATAGTAAATTTTACATTAAATTAAAAATTAATTTCTTCAAAGGGGCACCTTAAATATTTAATACATTCAGTTGGAAAGTGATACAAACAAAAATGCTAGAAATTATCCAAAAAAAAATATGGAAAAGTTTAAATCCCCATTGAATTTTGAAATGGAAGAATATAAATGCTGGGTTTTATAAAATGTAATTAGTTTTATTCATTCGTTTTTTAATTTAATTTTTTATGTATATTGCTACATACTGATATCCTTTATATCAAGTTATTTATAAAAATATTTATTTGTAGTTACATGTTTAAAATGTGATAATTGTTGGTTTACGTAAAACACACTTTTATCAGAAACTGTTACCCTTAGCACATCAATATCATATGAAGAAAATAAATGAACACTAAGCCTATTTGCGTAAAAACTCAGACAAGCGTTGAAAGATGAAATTTATATTTATTATTACATAAGTAGAAGCATTACATAATTGTTTCAAATCCATATCAATTTAAACCATCATTTACATAGATTGTGAGCTCATTACACAAAATACACACGTAATAAACAAGGAGAAGTTTATTATAAAAGCTCCAATAATTCTGATAAGATTTCGCACTCAAAATATCATATGATGTAATAAATGAGGCACAATTTGTTTGCTTATTTTGGAATTTTGCGCAAAGCTACACGAGGGCTATCTGCGCTAGCCGTCCCTAATTTAGTAGTGTAAGACTAGAGGGGAGGCAGCTAGTCATCACCACCCACCGCCAACTCTCTACTCTTTACCAACGAATAGTAGGATTGACCGTCACATTATAATGGCCCCACGGCTGGGAGGGCAAGCATATTTGCGACCGGGACTCGAACCCGCGACCTTCAGATTACGGGTCGAGCGCCTTAACCTACCTGGCCATGCCGGTTCGATGAGGCACAGCTTGCGTAGACTTACCATATGTTGTAATAAATGTACTTGAAGAAGCGAAGTGTGAAATCTTCTACATGTGTCAAATCTGCGGCAGACATCGACGACCAGACTTCTCTGTTGTCAGTCCTCCTTATCAACTTGATGTTGCTCATTGAGTTCTTGGTGACATTGAGGCTGTCGATATATTTAGTTTTTTGACACCCTCTACTAGAAATTATAAAACTGTAGAAAGAAGAAAGGTACACAAAGATAAAAGAAGGTAAAAAGAAATAGACAGAATATTAGAACAAGGAGAATAATAACGAATTAGAGAAATAAAAGTTCAACAAGAGATTTGTACAAGCGTAAAGTGAAATCAGGAGGTAGGAGACGAGAATTTAAGATACGATTTCTAAGAAAGACAAGTAGAGACACCAGTGAAGTTCAGAAAGTCTTTAGTGATGAAACTTGAGAATTAAAAAAAAACAAATCAACTACTTAAAACCTAGAAGAGGCAACATTCAAATCAGCCACACCTGATTCAGAATCTTCCAGTTGAATATGGACTGAAGACAACATGTTCTACAAATTACGATGAAGAATGAATAGTACTACACATATTACCACCACTACTGTATCAACTATGAGTGCACAGATTTTCTGAACTACGCCCAATCGAAAAACTGATGGACTATTATCAAAAACTACTGTAGGAGGTGACATATCGGGCTCAGTTCTAAATAATTTCCAGAGTGAACAGGTGCAATAATTGCGAACAAGCTACTCATCTTGCTAATCATTCAAAAGGATCAACTTTAACGACATTAAGTAGCTCTCCAGCCAAGAGCTGTAAAAAATATCAAACATTGATAGCCTGCCCTATCCAACAGATTTTCGTGAAACACCACAAGGAAGTCTCTTGGACAATATTCCATATCAAGGTATGAAGGAGAGAATAAACATTTACCAAACTGATCGAAGGCTTGGCAGAGATTACAAATTATATACCTGCATGATCAACATGAGATAATGAATTCGTTTGCACGTGATCAATTTGTAGATATTATAACAAACGAGAATCAGGTTGAACTAAGTAGGTTTACATCTTGAAAGGAAACTCTCTAGTTAGTAATGTAACTTGAATCCACTAAAGTAACAAATACTCAATTAAATATACATTTAAAGCTGCAGGATCATCGGAACAAGCGGTAGTTAACACAAACTTCCACTTTTACTAATAAAGCAGAGAACAATGTTTCGACCTTCTTAGGTCATCTTCAGGTTAACATCTTTGTTAACATGAATATGATCTGAGAAGGTCAAAACGTTGTTCTCTGCTTTATTGGCAAAAGTGTTAATAACCACACCAGCCATCCTGAGATATATTTTTACTTTAAGTGAGTTTCTCATCATCAAAGTGTTAATAACCACACCAGCCATCCTGAGATATATTTTTACTTTAAGTGAGTTTCTCATCATCACAGACCAACGTCCCCTGACACCTCCTCTAATGGACCTGGTGACGTAGACATAACAAAGATACCTCCTCTAATGGACCTCGTGATGTAGACAAAACAAAGATACCTCCTCTAATGGACCTCGTGACGTAGACAAAACAAAGATATCTCCTCTAATGGACCTCGTGACGTAGACAAAACAAATAAAATGTACAAAATATTGATACTGACAACTTTCTCTTGCAAAACACATCAAGACTTGTGCCTGAGATGAAAGACATGAAGGATTGTTTGTTTGTTTTTGAATTTCGCACAAAGCTACTCGTGGGCTATCTGTGCCAGCCGTCCCTAATTTAGCAGTGTAAGACTAGAGGAAAGGCAGCTAGTCATCACCATCCACCGCAAGCTCTTGGGCTACTCTTTTACCAACGAACAGTGGGATTGACCGTCACATTATAACGCCACTACGGCTGAAAAGGCGAGCATGTTTGGCGCGACGGGGATGCGAACCCGCGACCCTCAGATTATGAATCGCACGCCTCAACACGCTTGGCCATGCCGGGCCAAGACATGAAGGAACAAGAAATGATAGAATCGAGTACTCGTTGTTTGATATCATCTATTGTACTTTTGAAGAGGATGGATATACAGAAGAATTTCTTCTCTTTGCCAGTTTGTTTGTACATTGGATGTTTTACCAATATGATAATTATTTTCAACTTTGGATCTAATCAATGGATATTGACAAGTGAAAGTTGGCAAAAGAATAAGAGAGAAGACAGCCTTTATTGTAGGAATTAGAGTGTGAAACTTCATTGTGTTAGCTTTAGGGTTACGTACCACAACTGATACATTTCAATGATTTATGTATGTTCCCCCTGAACTACCCTAAAAACGTCGTACCGATCTGCAAGGATGAAATAATTGCATACGACGACACTTTTATACCAATTATAGTCAGAAAAGTTCTAGATTGGTTAAAGAAGTACAATACTAAGTTGAAGCGTCATCATACTTGGAATACATAGTACATAGAGAAGGAGTGTCTACAGACCCATCGAGGACTAAACGTGAGGTAAGAGCAGTTATTGGATTATGCTTTTACTATTGCAGATTTACAAAGGTATTTTCTGATATAGCTCACCCTTTACACAAAGTAGTTAAGAACTAAATAATTTTTCTTCGACTGTTGATTGTGAACAAGCACTCAGTTATTAAAATAATCAATAACAACTTCTGTATTGGCATACAAGCTCTTGAAATTTCATTGATTTTAAATACAAATACTGGTATTATCACAAGTAAAACTTGAGAGAAATCTTACTATTTTTAATTAGAGAAAGACAATAACAATGTGGTTGATGTATACAAATTAGGTAAAAATAGGTCTTTTTACCGCTAGGCTAACACAAATTGTTCACGCCCAGGAGTAATTAACCCTTCCCAAATTTGCTCTTATGTGTAATTTTTAAAAAACTAGGTTATACAACATAATGAAAACACCTTGTTCCTAGTACTAGTACATTAGCATACATATCAAATTAATAGAAGTATTAGTCTTCATAAGTACCATACACCCAGTATTCTACAATGTGGTTGATGTATACAAATTAGGTAAAAATAGGTCTTTTTTTGTGATAAATATTTAAAACAATTATTATGTTCATTCATTCAGTATTTCTTAAACCCTCGAGATCAGAATTATAGCTACACGAGGACTAACTGCTCTAGCCGTCCCTAATTTAGCAGTGTAAGACTAGAAGGAATTCAACTAGTCATTACTACCTAACACCAACTCTTTGGCTACTCTATTACCAACAAATAGTGGGATTGACCATTACATTATAAGACTCCCACGGCTGAAAGGATAAGAATGTTTGGTGTTACGGGGAAATTTATGTTTAAGTATCAATTAATTAATTATTTCATTTTATCTTTTGTTCATTGCTAACCGCAGCCAGGATTTTAATGGTTTTTTAAAAAATATTTTTAAGCACATAATAACTATCTCTTAGAACGTAAATAACGCGTACATATCAAAGCTACGTGCTCTTTTATATTTGTTTTTAACGCATTCTCTGTGTCGTGGGTTCACTTTTGGGGACGTCATAATGTTTCGATGAGTCACACTATTCTTTGGTGAAAGAGTTGTCCAAGAGTTAGTGGTGGTTGGTGATGACTAGCTGCTTTCCATCTGGTCTTTCACTGCTAAATTATGGACTGCTGGCGTCAATACCTCTTGTGTATCTTCGCGCAAAATTCAAAACAAACAAATAAATACAAAAACAATAAAGTATACTGATATACCAACATACGATGTTTGATAAAGAGATATACGATTTTTGTACCTAATAATAACGCTAATGTTGTATTTAGAGACATGCGTTATACAGTTGTAATGAATTCGTAAGCAGACAAAATTTTGAATTATTGGCTAGGACTAATGATGAACGTAAGCTAAGAATACATATTTGATAAACCCAATCTTGAGCGGAGTGATACAATCCATCTATTACTAAACTTATGAGTCATAGCTTTCTCTAATTACAAGAAAGCTTATTATTATGGAAATAGAAATAAAATAGTACAGAGAAACGACGACTAGAGTTGGTAATATTCATAATCTGGAGCTTTCCGTCTTCTTCACAGGCTTCTTAATACCTAGGTTTTAAGAATACACGTTTGTTATTTTTTTTTCCAGTAATATTTATAATTACACGAAAACGTTTTTGCAGTAGGGTGGAGAAAAACCACTTGTACGTGTTTACACTTTATGCTATGATGCGATGATCCATACGTGCTTTATCTATTCCAAAACTGTAGAAGAGAACCAGGGAACAGCCACGCCCAGTAGCTAATGCTTTGCATACGTAGGTAGAAAGTTACAAATGTAATTCCGATGCTTGATCGTGACATGTTGTCGTGTCCTTGAACAAGACGCTTTACCCAGATGTTTCAGTCAACCCAGGGAGTACGTGGGAGTTAACCTGCGAGGAACTCTCGTCACGACGTGGGGAATTTATGTTGTCACTTTCACACGCCTGTAGCATTGAAACCTGAGTTAATCCAATATTACAATAATAATCTCACACAAAGTAAAAATACTTAAAACTTGGGTAAACGGGTATAACCTTGATAAAACGTGGCAGATTTTATCCACCTAGATGTTTTAACCCCTTAATTCTACATTATTACATATTAATACAGTTTCATATAACTCCAACGTTTCGCCTTCTGGAAACTTCACATTCAAATCGGACATTACACTTGTTCTTACAAAGTCATAATTCATAGTGATCGTTGAATTGGAATTGGTTTATCATATCAACGACCAATGACACATTTTTTATCATTCATGCATGCTTTTCTTTGGCAAAAAAACAAACTTTAGTCTGAACCGACTAGCTCAATCACTCAGGTTGAGTTGAAACTGTTCCTTCATATAGTAAAACATTTTATGGGGTAAGAATTAGATTAGACAAAGATCTATGACTTCTCCCAGTAGAGATGTGAGTGGTCTGTTTGTTTGTTTGTGTTTTGTAAATTAAACACCAAAATACAAATAAATTGTCTGAATAAACAAGATGTCATAGGTTGTCAGAAATGAGATAAATTACCAAATCCAGCCTGAAGGTGATAATTAATACGTTATTCACCACATTTAAAAATATTTGCGCGATTACTTTCATTCTAATTCTTAGAAGTTCACTTAAATACGGTTAGTGGTCTTCATTAAATTATACATCTGACTCCTGACTATTAGATTGTTAATGGTTAGTGCACAATTTGAGCAATCGTTGTCTCCTATTAGTAATCAGATGTGTAAATAAGGACTGAGTCTAATATACCGAATTGTATCTTAATTTGCTAAGGACAGAGTACTGTGTAACAGCTCTTTGTTATTGGCTACAGATACTGGTAATGACAGAGTACCACATAGCAGCTCTTTGTTATTGGCTACAGATACTGGTAATGACAGAGTACCACATAGCAGCTCTTTCTTATTGGATACAGATACTGGTAATGACAGAGTACCACATAGCAGCTCTTTCTTATTGGATACAGATACTGGTAATGACAGAGTACCACGTAGCAGCTCTTTCTTATTGGCTACAGATACTGGTAATGACAGAGTACCACATAGCAGCTCTTTCTTATTGGATACAGATACTGGTAATGACAGAGTACCACATAGCAGCTCTTTCTTATTGGATACAGATACTGGTAATGACAGAGTACCACGTAGCAGCTCTTTCTTATTGGCTACATAAACTGTAATGACAGAGTACCACATAGCAGCTCTTTCTTATTGGCTACAGATACTGGTAATGACAGAGTACCACATAGCAGCTCTTTCTTATTGGCTACAGATACTGGTAATGACAGAGTACCACATAGCAGCTCTTTGTTATTGGCTACAGATACTGGTAATGACAGAGTACCACATAGCAGCTCTTTTTCATTAGCTACAGATACGGGTAATGACAGAGTACCACATAGCAGCTCTTTGTTATTGGCTACAGATACTGGTAATGACAGAGTACCACATAGCAGCTCTTTTTCATTAGCTACAGATACGGGTAATGACAGTGTACCACATAGCAGCTCTTTCTTATTGGATACAGATACTGGTAATGACAGAGTACCACGTAGCAGCTCTTTCTTATTGGCTACAGATACTGGTAATGACAGAGTACCACATAGCAGCTCTTTGTTATTGGCTACAGATACTGGTAATGACAGAGTACCACATAGCAGCTCTTTGTTATTGGCTACAGATACTGGTAATGACAGAGTACCACATAGCAGCTCTTTCTTATTGGATACAGATACTGGTAATGACAGAGTACCACGTAGCAGCTCTTTCTTATTGGATACAGATACTGGTAATGACAGAGTACCACGTAGCAGCTCTTTCTTATTGGATACAGATACTGGTAATGACAGAGTACCACGTAGCAGCTCTTTGTTATTGGCTACAGATACTGGTAATGACAGAGTACCACATAGCAGCTCTTTCTTATTGGCTACAGATACTGGTAATGACAGAGTACCACGTAGCAGCTCTTTCTTATTGGCTACAGATACTGGTAATGACAGAGTACCACATAGCAGCTCTTTGTTATTGGCTACAGATACTGGTAATGACAGAGTACCACATAGCAGCTCTTTCTTATTAGCTACAGATACTGTGTTGATGACAGGTACCACATAGCAGCTCTTTCTTATTAGCTACAGATACGGGTAATGACAGAGTACCACATAGCAGCTCTTTCTTATTGGCTACAGATACTGGTAATGACAGAGTACCACATAGCAGCTCTTTCTTATTGGCTACAGATACTGGTAATGACAGAGTACCACGTAGCAGCTCTTTCTTATTGGCTACAGATACTGGTAATGACAGAGTACCACATAGCAGCTCTTTCTTATTGGATACAGATACTGGTAATGACAGAGTACCACGTAGCAGCTCTTTCTTATTGGCTACATAAACTGTAATGACAGAGTACCACATAGCAGCTCTTTCTTATTAGCTACAGATACGGGTAATGACAGAGTACCACATAGCAGCTCTTTCTTATTGGCTACAGATACTGGTAATGACAGAGTACTGTGTAGCAATTGTTTCTTAATAGACAGAAATACTAATAAGGATAGAGTGCTGTGTAGCAATTGTTTATTAATAGACAGAAATACTAATAAGGATAGAGTATTTTGTAGCAATTGTTTCTTAATAGACAGAAATACTAATAAGGATAGAGTGTTGTGTAGCAATTGTTTCTTAATAGACAGAAATACTAATAAGGATAGAGTGCTGTGTAGCAATTGTTTATTAATAGACAGAAATACTAATAAGGATAGAGTATTTTGTAGCAATTGTTTCTTAATAGACAGAAATACTAATAAGGATAGAGTGTTGTGTAGCAATTGTTTATTAATAGACAGAAATACTAATAAGGATAGAGTGCTGTGTAGAAATTGTTTATTAATAGACAGAAATACTAATAAGGATAGAGTATTTTGTAGCAATTGTTTCTTAATAGACAGAAATACTAATAAGGATAGAGTGCTGTGTAGCAATTGTTTCTTAATAGACAGAAATACTAATAAGGATAGAGTGCTGTGTAGCAATTGTTTATTAATAGACAGAAATACTAATAAGGATAGAGTATTTTGTAGCAATTGTTTCTTAATAGACAGAAATACTAATAAGGATAGAGTGTTGTGTAGCAATTGTTTCTTAATAGACAGAAATACTAATAAGGATAGAGTGCTGTGTAGAAATTGTTTATTAATAGACAGAAATACTAATAAGGATAGAGTATTTTGTAGCAATTGTTTCTTAATAGACAGAAATACTAATAAGGATAGAGTGCTGTGTAGCAATTGTTTCTTAATAGACAGAAATACTAATAAGGATAGAGTACTTTGTAGCAATTGTTTCTTAATAGACAGAAATACTAATAAGGATAGAGTGCTGTGTAGCAATTGTTTCTTAATAGACAGAAATACTAATAAGGATATAGTGCTGTGTAGCAATTGTTTCTTAATAGACAGAAATACTAATAAGGATAGAGTGCTGTGTAGCAATTGTTTATTAATAGACAGAAATACTAATAAGGATAGAGTATTTTGTAGCAATTGTTTCTTAATAGACAGAAATACTAATAAGGATAGAGTGCTGTGTAGCAATTGTTTCTTAATAGACAGAAGTACTAATAAGGATAGAGTACTTTGTAGCAATTGTTTCTTAATAGACAGAAATACTAATAAGGATAGAGTGCTGTGTAGCAATTGTTTCTTAATAGACAGAAATACTAATAAGGATAGAGTGCTGTGTAGCAATTGTTTCTTAATAGACAGAAATACTAATAAGGATAGAGTGCTGTGTAGCAATTGTTTCTTAATAGACAGAAATACTAATAAGGATAGAGTGCTGTGTAGCAATTGTTTCTTAATAGACAGAAATACTAATAAGGATAGAGTGCTGTGTAGCAATTGTTTCTTAATAGACAGAAATACTAATAAGGATAGAGTGCTGTGTAGCAATTGTTTATTAATAGACAGAAATACTAATAAGGATAGAGTATTTTGTAGCAATTGTTTCTTAATAGACAGAAATACTAATAAGGATAGAGTGCTGTGTAGCAATTGTTTCTGAATAGACAGAAGTACTAATAAGGATAGAGTACTTTGTAGCAATTGTTTCTTAATAGACAGAAATACTAATAAGGATAGAGTACTTTGTAGCAATTGTTTCTTAATAGACAGAAATACTAAAAAGGATAGAGTGCTGTGTAGCAATTGTTTCTTAATAGACAGAAATACTAATAAGGATAGAGTATTTTGTAGCAATTGTTTCTTAATAGACAGAAATACTAATAAGGATAGAGTACTTTGTAGCAATTGTTTCTTAATAGACAGAAATACTAATAAGGATAGAGTGCTGTGTAGCAATTGTTTCTTAATAGACAGAAATACTAATAAGGATAGAGTATTTTGTAGCAATTGTTTCTTAATAGACAGAAATACTAATAAGGATAGAGTACTTTGTAGCAATTGTTTCTTAATAGACAGAAATACTAATAAGGATAGAGTTAGTTAGTTAGTTATCACCATTAGGTTCCATCTAGGAACAAAGGGCCGCGATCGCTTGCGGATTCTTCAACAGGTATTTAAGTGAGCAGGTTGTTAGCCCACTGCACCGAGCCGTCCCTAATTTAGCAGTGTAAGACAAGAGAAAAAGCAACTAATCATCACCACCCACGACCGACACTTGGGGTACTCTTTTTCTAACAAGGAGTGCAATTGACCGTCACATTATAACAGCTGAATGGGCGAGCATGTTTGATATGTAGGGGGTTCGAACCCTCGACCTCGGGATTACGAGACGAGTGCTCTAGCCAACTGGCCATTCCGGGATTGTTAGTACATGATTTCTTTTTATATATGTAAAAACGACTGGTTTGGCTTGAGAAAATTTTTTTACGTAGAGGAGTGAACAACGTTTCGACCTTCTTCGGTCATCGTCAGGTTCACAAAGAAAGAGGTAACTGACTGAAAGCTGACCACATGTTTGAAAGGGGTTGTGTAACTGAATGTCGGAATGTAGAGGGCGGGCTTAGATGTTTGAATATATATTTTTATATTATTTATTTTATTATATTATATTTTAATATAGGTATAAAGGTGTTTCTTTGTATTGATTTATTCTGGGTTTAAGTTATTGTATAAGTAAGAATTCTTTAATTTTGTGTTTGTTTATGTTTGTTTCTTTATTTGGTATTTGAGTATTTTCTATAGTTATGTTGTATTTATTTGACTTGCAGTGTTCGAAAACGTGTGAAGGTGACTTTTTATGTTCTTTGAATCTGGTTTCCATTGTTCTACTTGTTTCTCCAATATAGAAGTCGTGACAGTTATCACATTGTATTTTATATATAATGTTGGTGTGTTGTTTGTCAATAGAGTTTTTACATTGTATAGACCTCAGTTTTGTGCCTGGTTTTTGAATAAATTTGGTATTAACTGGAATGTCATATTTTGTTACTAGTTTTTGCCAAATGTTGGTTATTTTTCTGCTGATGTCAGGAATATATGGTATACAGCAGTATATGGTTTCGTGATTTTTTGATTCGTGAGATATATTTACTTTAGTTGGTTGATTTTGCTTTCTGTCTAAGTGTGTGTGTATAATGTTTTCTACGGTTTGTGGAGGAAACTTATTGATGTTGATGAAGTATTGTTTTATTTTGTCTAATTCATTGTTAATTTTATCTGGTGAGCATAGTTTTATGGCTGTGTTTATTTGGTTTTTTAGTATGTTGAGTTTTTGTTTTGTTTCATGTGCTGAGTCCCAAGGAATGTATAGTTCAGTATGGGTGATTTTTCGGTGGATTTCTGTTTTGAATTGTGTGTCGGTTCTTGTAATTTTGAGGTTAAGAAATGATATTTGATTGCTTTCTTCCTGTTCACATGTGAAGTTAATGTTGGGATGTATAGAGTTAATGTGATTGAAAAAATTAAGTGTGTGTTCTGTGGATGTGAATCCTGCAATCGTGTCATCTACATATCTGTACCAGTATAGTGGTGGATATAATGCTGTGTTAATTGCTTGTGTTTAAACTTGTGTCATAAAAATATTGGCTTGAACTGGTGATACTGGGTTGCCCATTCTTAGGCCATTTGTTTGTATATAGTTGTGGTTGTTGAACATGAAGTTTGTCTTTATCGTGGTGAATTCTATGAGGGTTGCTAACTGGTTACTGGGAATGTCTATAGTTGGGTTAGGGTCTCGGATATAGAGTTCTAAGGCTATCTTGAAGGCTTCAGTGGTTGGAACTTCTGTAAAGAGGGATATAACATCGAAACTGGCCATTAAGGCTTTATGATTAAGTTGATTAAGATTATATTTGAAATTAAAAGAATCTTTGATGAATGAGCTGGCTGATGTTACATATTTGGAGAATCCCCATGCTATGTATTTACCAAGATTGTAATTAAACGATTCATATGTGGACATTATTGGTCGTAATGGACAATCTGGTTTATGAGGTTTGGGGATGCCGTATATTTGTGGTGTGCGTGAGTCGGTTTTACGTAGGTAGGAATAAAGTGTTTGTGAAATTGTGTTGGATTTTTTCATTTTTAGTAGTATTTTGTTTAGTTGCGTTTCGTGTGTCTTTGATAGGTTTGGGTGTATTGGTTTAAATTTGTTCGTGTCTGATAGGATGTTCTACATTTTGGATGCATTTATTCGTGTTCATTATGACTATAGCGTTACCTTTATCTGCTTTTAGAATTTTTATGTTTTGTCTTGTTTTAGGTTTTAAATGGAATTAATGTCTCTTTTTGTAAGGTTGTTGTTTTCATTTTCTGTTTTGTGAAATTATGTTGATGGTTTTGTGAGAAAATTCTTTGAAAAATCGTTTAAGATGTTGTTTTTAGGTGTTTCTGGAAAATATAAATTTGTAATTTTACCTGGAAAGTTTGGCCGTTGGATGTCAATAAAATTATCTAAGTTGTCTTCTTTCTGTTGGTTGTTTTTGGTTGTTTCCTTGTTTTGTTCTCTGTAGAAAGTATCACAAGTCTCTGGCTAGGTCTTCTAAACATGTTTTGATTTCTATGGTTGGAATGTACCTAGATCCTGTTTGCGAAGTTGAGTCCTTTGTTAAGTAGATGTATCTCGTCTGTGTTTAATTGACGGTCGGATCTGTTAATTATGAGGTTAGTCAACGGTTTGTCGTTTTGTCTGTCTTTTCTTGTTTTCATCTTAGTTTTTCTAGTTTTTGTTGAGGCAGATCTTTTTTGTCTCTGTCGTTCTTAGTATTGATTTGGTTTATGTTTCGTTGTATAAGTCCGTAAATCTCTGGTTTAATGCAGCATGCCAGTTGATGGTCTAGATTCATTTTTTGTTTTTGTAAGTCATGTAGTTCTTTATATTTTGTGTTCAACATGGCTTTCAGTAGTTTTTTCTGTAAATTTTGAATAATGTTTGTGTATGTATTAAAATTTTTTGAAAGTTTTACCTTTACAAAATTAGGGGTTAGTTGTTCTTTTCTACATTGTTGAATAAAATAAATGTCATTTCTTCTATTAATAATTCGTTGGTTTAAATTCCTTAGTTTTTTAACGATCGTGTGAGCGTGTACTGTTAATAGTGGTGTACGGTATGCTAGTTCAGACATAATGGTAACAGGTAACAGGTAAGTACAAATACACTGAGAAAAACACAAAAACTTACACTTCTCGTACAGTCGCCGCGATGAAACAATAATCAGTGATGACGAGAAACCCACTTGTTGAGAAATTTATATGCAAAAACGGCTCGTTTGGGCTGAGAAAACACTTTACATAGAAGAGCGAACAACGTTTGTGAACCTGACGATGACCGAAGAAGGTCGAAACGTTGTTCGCTCTTCTATGTAAAGTGTTTTCAGCCCAAACGAGCCGTTTTCATATAAATACAAATAAGAGTTTTCTCTTCCCGATTTATAAAAAGATCCTTATTCCATAGAAAAAATATTATATTAGAAACTTTAAAAAATCTGTTATTGAAACCAAAACAACTTTTATGAAGTTCAGATAAGCAGGTTTGAGTTATCTCGACTGTTCATGAACAATGTTCCAACTCACATGTTTCGGAAATTTCTGCAAGTTAGTAAAACATTTGAAATAATTTATGTTGCTACTTAAACACAGAAAACGTTATTCGTTTAATTGAACATTTACAAATAAAAATAAGTCGCTTTCATTCCTTGTTATCGCTATTAAGAACTATTATCTTAATTCCTGATAAAACAATCATCACATTTTGGCTTCTCAGATGAAAAACATTATTTGTTCTTTATAAAATATGCATTGGATTTGCTTTTTTATTATAATTCAACATCACAGTTGTTTGAACAATTAAGTTTATTTTGTTTTTTAAATTATTTTTCGCAAACTTTGTGACTGCTTACCTTCTCCTGCTAAAATAATTTAATATCTTTACTTTCAACATTAAAAGAGTGAATATTTATACGGACTATTTAGAGTAAACATTTCCTTACAGTATGTTCAATCAGGAAATCCATGGCGGTTCACTGGTAAACTTAAGAACTTATAAGTGTAAAATTCGAGTTCAGTGTTGTGCTTGGCACAGCAAAGTGTGCATTTCATAAAATAAACAAATAAGTTCAGAATTGGGTCAAAACCTACAATTTAATCATCCTCGAATATGCCAGAGAATCCTGAAATTAAAACGAATAATCAGTGTTTCGTAAATGCCACAAATACGTTTAATTTTTATTAATTAACTCCAAAATTACCCCACTGACTTGTTAAGCAACTTTTCTAAGCTATTTATATAACCAATAGTTTGTGATTTAATGACTTTATTGTTTACATAATTGTTTTTAATAACACATGAATCATGCAAAAGAAGCGCAAATAAATTATCTATACAGCATTTAATCCCACTAATTGTTTCAGGATCCTCCACAAATTTTATACGAAAAATAATTTTTTTACGTTATTTTTTGGCAATTTCATAATATCAATTGTTTTAATTGGCTAGAGTACTTCTTTTGAATTCCGCACAAAGCCACACGATGGCTATCTGCGCTAGTTGTTTCTAATTTAGCACTGTAAGACTAGAGGGAACAAAGCTAATCATCACCAATCACCGCTAACGCTTGGGCCACTGTTTTATAAACGAATACTGGGATTAACCATCATTTAATAACGCCTCCACTGTTGAAAGGGGCGAGTGTAATTAGTGGGACATGAATTAAAACCCGCGACTCTCAGAGTACGAGACGAGTGTCCTAACCACCTGGCCGGACCCTACAGATAGTGGACGATATAAAACAAGTTGGTAATTTGGGAGTTAATAGACTTACTATAGTGAATATTGAATTTCCACTGTCTCTGAGAATGTTTCTGCGAAGTACAAAGATCTGATTTATTTAGCATCTACAAATAAAAAAAAAAGAGTTTTAAAAAAGACTTTACTGAGAATTACAATAATAGTAATGTAACTTACGCATATGTTTTTGTTACATTTTTCTCCAGAATTTTTCAAGTCCTTTATTTTCTTTTGTGTAAGTTCCTTTGGTCGTCCACACCATTGTATCAGGTCATCTCATAAGCAATGTCGTTTTTTTTGGGATAGAATAAGTTTAAATCCATATTTCTTGGCAAAATGAAGTTATTCTCAAAGTAATAAAAGTTATACAGAATGACATGATAACAATAAGTGTGAGCCAGTTCGTTTCTTTACTAGTTTTTGGTTTATTTATCTTAGAAGCCCCAGTTATCATAGAGGTGTAAGAGAAACACATAAAACATATGAGTTCAGATAAGGAAAGAGTGATACCAAATCTGCATGAAGCATTCACGGGATGTACGGCAATGACATTCTGAATGTGAGGAAGTGTTAAAGATGGTTCAATAAGTTTAGAACTAGTGACTGCAGTTTGACAGATGCAGCTCACACTGGGAGCCCTGTTGAGTTTGATAATGACCTGTTTCTAGCAACATTTGAGAAGAATCATGCTGTAATTGTTGAAGAATTATTCCAGCAACTCTATTCATCTCCTTTCACTGTCCATCGACACTTGTAACAACTTGATAGAGTTTCAAAGTTGGTAAAATGGGTACCACACGAGTTGTCAGCTGATAATCTGAGAGAACGAGTAGACAGTTGCACATCTCTTCACTCTCGTGAGCTTCAAGCTTCATTTTTGAACCGCCTATTGACTGGAAGTGAGAAATTGGTACTCTGTCAAAATGTTCAGCGCCGCCAACAGTGGATTAATGCAGAAGAACCAACTACACACAGCAAACCTGCACCCTATGAATGTTGTACTTAGCGTTTTGCAAGATAAATGTGGTGTAATACACTTCGAGTTGTTACAACCAAACTAGAAAATCACTGAGGGATGCTGTCAGCAACTGGATCGACTTAATATTGCACTCAAAAAAAAAAGAAAAGAAATGCTTGCTTTGGTGAATCAGAAAGGAGTTGTTTTCCATCATGACAATGTACGTCATCACACCGCCGGATTCACTTCCAGAAAAATTGAAGAGCTTGGCTAGGAGAAATTTCCACATCCCCCCTTATTCTCCTGATCTTGCTCCTTCAGATTACCATCTTTTCAGAAGCTTGCAACATCATCTGAATGAAAAACAGTTTACTTCCATGGATGAGTTTAGAAATAGCCTTTGCACCTGTTATGTTTAAAAAAACACATTTCTTTTATAAGCGTGGTACTGAAAATCTTTTGAGACGTTGATAGATTATTATTGAAAGTTATGGAAGATACATAATTAGTTAAAGTTGTTATTTGAGTTCTTTCCTCTCCTTTTAAATCTTCGTGTTACAAACGACATTACTAATGGGACGGCCCGGCATGGCCAGGTGGGTTAAGGCGTGCGACTCGTAATCTGAGGGTCGCGGGTTCACATCCCCGTCACACCAAACATGCTCGCCCTTTCAGTTGTTGGGGCGTTATAATGTGACGGTCAATACCACTATTCGTTGGTAAAAGAGTAGCTCAAGAGTTGGCGGTGGGTCGTAATGACTAGCTGCCTTCCCTCTAGTCTTACACTACTAAAGCAGGGACGGCTAACGCAGATAGCCCTCGTGTAGCTTTGCGCGAAATTCAAAAAACAAACAAACATTACTAATGGGAAAACCTGATACTTACAATTATACATTTAAAAACCTTTCACTGATCTAATCAGACAGCAGTTACAGCTCATAATATGCTAACTGGTTTTTTGTTTTATGTTAATATTTATGTCACTTTGTTGTTTCTCTACGTCTCTTCCATATCTTGAAAGAAATCGTTTTACATTCGTTAGCTCTTTTCATACCACTTATTAAATTCTTTTTTTTGTTCTTACTTTTCTTCTAGCTTTTATCTTACATTTCACTGGTTCTAATGATCAATTAAGGTCAGCATTAAAGAACAAGTAATCTAATTATTCCAGTCATCTGACGAATTCAACGCCTGAATTAAGATTTCAAAAGCATACAGGGAGACATATTTTCCCCTACTACTCAACTCTTATATGATTTTACACTTGTATTGCCAATATTATTAAACTATTTTTTCTTTGCCTTCCAGTGGTTCCTAGATAAGCTTGAGGGCGTATAGCTCTAAAAATCGGAAAATAGTTCCATGAGGTGGGTCAAGCGTTGATACCTCATTCTGAAACTTTCTGTTTAAAAAAATATATTTCTTTGATAAAAGATGTCGCAATTTCATCAAAAGCTTTAGTGCGCACGCGTAAAAGAATAATTGTCTGTAGTGGGGAAAATAAAAATGGCGGATGAACAGGTACGAATTTTGAAACTGTTGTTTGAATTTAATATTGCTAGTAATAGTATAGTAATCTCTTGGATAATCATTTTTTTCATAATAATCAAAATAAAAATGGAAAAGAAAAACTTGTGTTTTTAATTTTGATTGTCACAATTTTTGAACGTACTCAAAATATTAAGTATTGTCTTGATTTCAGACGACGATAATGCAGTTTATAAGTTGTTAGTGTTACTGAGATAGATTCAAATTCGTTAGGACCAACTCCTCTGTACCTTATATACATTGCACAGGTAAATTCGTGCTTTTGTCACGAGATTTCAGAATAGAACGATTATATTTCATTTCATCTTGAATTTTTAAGTATTATAGTCATATTTTAAGAATAAAAAACTTGAAACATTCAATTTTGCAAATATATATGGCATTGTAATTGGTAAGTCAGAGCAGAAAGTAATAATAACATAGGAAACCAAACTTAAACAAAATCATGTCATGGAGCACAATTATAATAACTGCTTTAATCAGTAAGCTTCACTAACATGCTGCAGCTCACCATAAGCTAATTTTGGTTATGTTTAGATTAAAACTGGAAAGGAGTAATGAACAGAAAAATAAAAGCTTGCATTATAGTGTGACAAAAGTTGTAATTATTTGTAACTAGTTACAGATACCGAGATTGTCTTAACTATAATTTTGACCCAATTCCAGTATTTGTACTTTGTTGTCTGATCCTGGTCATGTCATCAATAGTGGCGAGCATGTTGTACTGTGTCTAAATCTGAAGATCCTTCATTTATGTATTGTAAAACACAAGAAACATGCTGCACGCTTGGGGTTGTGTGCTGTGTTATAAGAATAACAGTCAGTTCTCACTGTTTGGTTACAATAACCCAAAAGTTGACAATGGATGTTGGATATTAATCCATGAATTTCTAAAACGAACAATAAAAGGTCCAGCATGGCCAGGTGGTTAGACACTCAACTCATAACCTGAGGGTCATGATTCAAATCCCAGTCACACAAAGCATGCTCTATAATTATTACAAGTACACCTTTAACAGCTTCAAAATGATGGAACTCTTAAGAACTTCTCCCAACTGACAGTCCCCATGATATTAGAAGCAAATTCTTCTGATGGCCTGACATGGCCATGTGGTTAAGGCACTCATCTCGTAATCTTAGGGTTGTGGGTTCAAATCCCTATCACATCAAACATGCTCACTCTTTCAGCTGTGGGGGCATTATAATGCAACAGTCAATCCCACTATTCGATGGTAAAAAAGAGTAGCTCAAGAGTTGGCAGTGGGTGGTGATGACACTGATCAATATTGCTGACAACTTTACCAGTTAAGTGCAGTATTGGAATAAAAAAACATCTCTCACTGGTCTCTAGGAAGGTGTAGTTTTCCATCGTGAAAATGCAAGACCACATGCATCTTTGCAAACATGGGAAAAATTAATGCAGTTTGATTAGGATGTTCTTATTTATCCACCATATTTGCTGGACCTTGCACCCATGGATTACTATCCTCCATTGGGATAGCAGTAAGTTTACTCATTTACAATGCTAAAATCAGGGTTTCAATTCCCCTCAGTGGACACAGTAGATATCCTGATGTGGCTTTGCTATATGAAAAACACATAGCAGTGGATTACCATCTGTTTCCCTCTCTGCAGAACTCTCTTAATGAGAAAACATTAAAAAATTTGAAAGAAATCAAACTGGATGTGTCAAAGTTCTTCAATGAGAAAAAGGGAACTTCCAAAGCAATGGGATTAACAAACTGTTTGATAGATGGCAAAAAGACACTGAGCAAAATGGTGCTTACATTATTGATTAAAGGTTTGTCATAGAAAAATGTTGATGTGCATGTTTTTTTTATTCAAAAATCCAAACAACCTTTCTACGCAACTCAGTCCCAAACTTGTACGGACAAAATGCCAATGAGAAATGGTTTAATCAAAATAAAACATCCAGCTACATGCCTGAAGCAGAATCCCAGTTTTCTACAATATACAAGTAGAAATAGAAATTTATGCCATACTACTGCAAATATTTTCAATGGTCTTCAGTGCTTAGGAGTTACTGAAGTATGTTATTGGAAGTTGTCATTAGCACACAGTTTATGAGTACTGATATCAGTATATTGTATAGCAGTGAATAGAAAACTTATAACCCAAGCACTTTTGACAGATGGAAATTTCTTCTTCAGTGGCATAAAAGCCTCTTATTTCAGAAATTATGCTGCAGGTTAATAACCCATAACTTGTTCTGTGATGTAAAAATTATTGATGCAAAAAGGAGTCTGAGGTATTCTTGTATCATGATGAGGTTTGGTGTTTTTGAAACTGTATGATGAATGGAGGCATGAAAAAGTTTACAGGAAAGATAATTACTGCATCTTTCATTACACATGTTGTTTTAATTCAGCACATCTATACATGTGTTTTGATGGATGGTGTCAAGTACTATAGACAAGAAGGGGGGATACTGTCTAAAAAAGTTTAAGACTCACTGCTATAGGTCATAAGTGCCTTTGTATTCTGAGACCATATTAAGGAATTTTGTATTAATAGTAGTATTACAACTACGTCCTGCGTTTTTTGTAATATTGACATAAACCATTTGCTTCGGAAGTGTAGTCTTATGTTAGGTGGGAGAACATAAAACTATCCAACCTTCAAGACTGTGCTTGTACATGCAGCACTGATAAGATGGAAATTGAAATTACCTTTTTTCTTATTTATCAAGAAAACATTTATTCTCCCATTAAAAATTGTAAAATGCCAGTCGCTATTACTATTGGTGGCATTACATTCCATAAGCCAACCAGCCTGTTAGAAAAATAGAAGTGTCTCAACTGGAGTCCAGCCTGCTATATTCAACTTGTAAACTTGTTTTTGTAAGAAGCTGGCAAAAATTCCAAAGCCTTTATCCTAACAATCCATTATATATGATTTTCTAGACCGAGTTAAGATAATTTCCTACTCTTCATTTCTCAGAAGGCAGATAGAGATATTAATCTTTTCATTTTCAGAATCATTCCGGTAGCTAGAGTTGGGCAGTTAACTTGATTACTCAATATAATGGATTGCATATAAACATTGATTATTGCTACACAAAATAATTGATTAATATTCATGAAAATTACAGGCTAATAAAAAATTAGGGTTTCCAATTAATACTGTTTTTGATAATTCCAAATATGCATATAACAGAGAAGTTGGCAGTGGGTGGTGATGACTATCTGTCTTCCCTCTAGTCTTACACTACTAAATTAGGGAGGGTTAGTGCAGATAGCCATCGTGTAGCTTTGCATGAAATTCAAAACAAACCAAACCTTTTTTTGATGTGTAATTAGTGTATTTATAAATATATTGTAACATTCTATGACCATTACTACTTACAACAGAGCAACGGCTTGATTGATTTGTTCACCAGGATCCTTTTCATCAGTTAAACTTGTGAGTGGGTTTCCATATACTTTAAATTTGGGATCCCAATTATGATCTCTCAGATCCATTACTTTGCCATTTCTGTACTTAAAGGAAATTTGCCAGGTGTTTGTCATAACTTATTTATCCAAGCCATTCTGTACTACATCAACATTCTAATATAACTGCAAACATTAAATAACTTCACATTGTCTATGAACTTTAGTAACTTACTAATTATGCCTGTGTAAGAAGCCTTTAATGTAAATAAGAAATACAAAGACTTAAGAACTGACCTCTGAGGGACTCCACTACTAACAAGGGTTCAGTTTGACTGGATGCTTTTACTAACAACTTTTGTCTTTTCTTACCCAGCCACCTACAGTCCAGTTAATTGATTTATCTACTTTTATGACTGATATGATATTTTGAGCTAATCTTTTTTTGTGGCACTTTATCAGAAGCTTTCTGAAAGTTTTAAATATGTCATATTTACACCATTTCCTTCTTCCACATAAAAATAGGAGTAACGTCAGCAACTTTCTCATCCCCAGTTATTTGTTCACTGTCTATTGACTTAAGAAACCCTAGGGAAAGCATTGTCTGGTACAAATGTTTTATGTGTGTTTGATTTTACAGCCTTTCATTTTACCACCAAAGGATTAATACCTATATGATTCAGATCAGTTGCAGTTTTTTCCTTAGGTTTGTTATAATAATTTTTGCCAACATCTTTTCTCATAAAAACAGAAGAAAACTTGCCATAACCTAGTCACTAAACTCACAAGTTCCTTACACTTTATGTAGTTTTTTTAAAAAATCTCTTGCTGCTTACTTTATCAGATGGTTTTTGTAAACATTTATTGGTTTCCTTTTTTTATCACATGTTTGGTTGTAACAAAATGATTCCATCCACTATACTAATTTTACACATATGGCACTTGTTCTTAGTAGTGACTAAAGCTCTAATAAGAAATTTTTATACTGTAGTTAATAAAGAGAAAATTAAGCATATTTGGGTTGATACTAAAACCTTCACATGAACTCTTATGTTGTAAGGTTCAGTTTGAAAGGTCTTAAATGAGCAAAGTATGGATTTGTGTTTAATTCTTTCTCTTTGTATCTTAAGCACTTTCTAGTATATTAGTTGTAGAAACACTTTTTAAAGTATTCTTAGCTTTATTTCATCAGTATTCAAGCTTTTTGGGTAATTTATCCACAGTGTCTTAAATGCATTTTTTAAGCATGGATAGAAATTTTCTATTATTAACTTGTATATTTAATCTTTTCCCATTGAAATTTCTACTTGGTTGAGTAAAATCACCCAACACATATTGCATTCAGTGATGCCCTTTAAAATTTTAGCTGGATTGAAGTGCTTGGTATTTTTCAATTTGTGTATAAACTAGAAATTGATTAAGATATGGTTTTTCATGTTGATTTTAAATTTATGATCTTTATAGGTGTCACTGATATTACAGTATTTCATATTGAAGAAACCACATTAAGATTACAATGAAAATAATGGTGTTAATAGATTATAAACATTATGATTTAACAGGAGCTGGCCCAGTTGGAGCTTCTGTGTAAGCAACTGTATGAAGCAACTGGAGCAACCCAAAGAAATGAAGCTGAAAAGGCACTTTTGACTTTTACAAACTCTCCTGATTGTTTGACAAAATGTCAACTGCTATTAGAAAGAGGAGAAGTAAGTCTATGTTTTAACAGTTTCAGGCTAGTTTGAAGGTAACTTATGTTGCTATAATTGATTTATTATTATAATTTATTATGAGACAACTCTTATTTCTCCGCTTTGAAAAGCCAACAAAAACATTTCATCCTTTGCATGATTAATTATAATAGCATCTTGAAATGAAACACTCAAGATGCAATAAGCATGGATTGCCAAATATCTCCAAAATTTAGGGGCCATCCATTAATCCTGGGTGTCATAGCAGTAGTTTAGCTCAAGAAAATTTGTGACATTTTTAAATTGTGCTTTTATTGTGAAATATTATGTTTAAAATACTTTGAAGTTAAATCCATCATGCAGTCTTTTCTATGCAATATAGAAGTATTAAAGCCCATGGAAACAGTACTTACCATCTCAACCCTGTCTTGGCAATGGATAACCATGTTTATTATTTGACAATCAGAAATCTAAAAGTCTTTGTAGAATTACATTAACTTTGACAATACTTATTGCAAATTCAGTTGCTTTACCACTCTGTTTTCTAATATTTAAATATATTACAAATATTGTATAAAAGAAAGTCCTTTTTTTTTCCAATGAAAAAAATTCACTAAAAATTCTCACACATTAAATCACTTGTTTCTTTTTCCATGTCTACCTGGTGCCCAGATTTTGATAAACCTTCCCTAATGTCTTATCTTTGAGATTCAAAATGTTTTGAGCTGTTCTTTTAACTTCAAATGTTTTCCCTGGTGACTTAACCCTTTAAGGGTTTAAAAAACTTGATAAATTTCATGTGTTAATACCAGAATTAAACTGTGAATTTTTTTGGAAGCCATATGAATATTTATGCCTTTCTGGTTCTGATTAGACATTTTTGCAACATCAGTAATTCTTTTATCTTTAATGCTACATGATTACTGCATTTAGTAGAAAAAGTAAAATCACTTCATTGCAGTTAACAGGTAGTAAGTGGAATCAATCAATGGCTTAAGTGTAGAAGTGAAAAATTAAAAAAAACTTTAAGAAATAGAAAAACTCAGAAAAGAAATTTCAGTTAAAACCATGCTTTTTTAGCTTAATTTCTCTAAAATTAAACTCAGTATGCCCAGAGAACATGTATGAAATACAAAATTCTAAAGTGGCATCAACTGAAAGTTCATTTCACCAACACTTGACAATAATTCAGTGGAATCATTTTAGAAATTACCTGTCTGTTTACTTTTAATAAAGCCTATCTGTCATGTATTTTTAACTGAAATGGTATATGCTTTATCATAATTTTTATTGCATACAGTATTTAACATATTGGATGTACATTGACATTTGACTTCAACAAGCTGCCTATCTAGATCATTATTAAAATATCAATCTGTTTGTGAATAAAGACCACTAAATATACCATGTTTATTTACTTATAAATATTAGAATACATTGATTCATCAGTTGGGTATTGTTGATGTTAGCAATATGTTTGGCTCGAAACTTTATAACACCTTGCAAGTTTCACCCAATTTAGGAGCTTTTAGTTAGTCCTAAACTCAACTAACATTATAAAACAATCTCTGTAATAGAAGTTTAATAAAAAATGCACCTTCTAACCTATATTTCAATAAAGATAACATTAAAGAAAGAACAGGGTATACCTTATATGGAAAGCATGCTGTAAGTCTTGTTTGCTTCATGTACTGTAATAACATTCTTGTTTGTTGACTTCTTAATAAGTACATGAAAAGAAGTTGTACTGAAGGAAAGCTTTGGTGAAATTTATATCTTATTTCACATATACTTTTTCACATTGGCCTAAACTGTTGGTTTTATGTTAAATATTAAATGTGGTTTTCACTTACATAGAATAAATCATAATGTTTTGTTAATATTGTGTTATACAAAACTACTGTAAAAGTATAATCAAGTTTCTTTTTTTTTTTTTTCAGTCATCATATGCACAGCTTCTAGCAGCCACAACATTGACCAAAATGGTGTCTAGGACACCATGTTCTCTTACTCTTCAACAAAGACTAGAGATCAGTTAGTGTGCTTTTCTTAAATCCATAATATATATATATTTTTTTTTATGGAGAATGACTGTATGTGCATACTGACAATTTTAATTTAAACTGATAAAGGATACCAATACATTTTCCAATAGGGTACTCTCCCTTTTCCCACAAGATTAACTTTTCTCATTTTGTGCTGCCCTCTATTTGCAAACTTTTTCTGAATGTATGCCATAAACCTTCAACCCTCCCTCTGTTGGAATCAAATTCCAACACGTATCTCGTCATGCAAGTCACTATGCATCACCTCTCCACCAATAGGAGAACACTACTGTCATTTATATATGCAAAAACGGCTTGTTTGAGTTGAGAAAATATTTTACGTAAAAGAGCGAACAACGTTTCAACCTTTTTTGACTGAAAAACGTTGTTCGGCTCGTCAAATATTTTCTCAACCCAAACGAGCCGCTTTTGCATATATATTTCTCTACAAGTGGGTTTTCTCGACATCACTGACTACTATCATTTGATGAATGTGATTCTGTGCACCACCACTGGGTTCTCATTTGGCAGTTCTCGAGTGCAGACATCTATCTTTTAAACAGTTATTTCTCTAGACGTTATTTAACTTTTTTTACTTTCATTCCCATTAACTTAATTCAAAGCCTCTTTGTTCAACTTTATTTCACCTTTCTTCAAAAGCTTTTGATTTACTCGTTTTGGTTTTAATTTTGCTGGTTTCATATCATACATGAATTCTGAAGTTTCTGTTACCACTTTTGGTGCATGTTCCTGCCACAGGTGTAGGTGTGACCCATTGGGGGATTTCATATGTTTGTGTCCATATTCTTCCTGTACTTTTCAAACATTTTGCAGGCAAATGCTGATTATAATAATTTTGATCCCCACCCCTGCTGAATTCACTGTGTCTTCATACACCTTCGGTTCAGTTCAGTTCTTGTTGGTTTTTCCTTGATCTAACATTGCACGTATGTGGTGTTTTATTTCTTGCTCTTGTAATTTTGTTTCTACATTCCCTGCTATTCAGATTCATTCTGTGCTTTTGCAATCCTGTTTGGTGATGACATTAAAATACCAGTCTTCTGCAGTTTTCAGGTCATTTGTGAGTTCACTTTACTTATTGGAGTGGATGGATCCCAACACTTTCCTATTCATCCTACCTCTGTCCTGTCTTTCAGCATTGGCCTCTCTTTTTGAGGTTTTTCATGGGAATCCTGTAGGGTTTCTGTGAACATTTACCCAACTTTTCTTCCACTTTCAGCAGCAGTGTTGTCTTTACCTGTGGTCCTATGCATGGGGTTCACTTCTCTTTCATTCTTTTATGAGCTGCATTGCAATATTCTCTTGGACTCATTGCTCAGTTCTGTTTATATCTGGGTTTGCCCCCTATGGATGCCTTTGTCATTGGCCTCAATCCCAGTTATCTTGGTTTTAGTCCACAGTTCCCTTTCTTTCACTCTTGGCTGTTGATGCCTTCAGCCTTGATTGGTCTCATTGCTTCCTTCATGTTTGTCCTCCTATCCATTTTCTTCTTTCGGGAATCTTCTTCATCCATTCTCCTTGCATGGTCATTCTGGTGACTCCTTTCTAGCTACTAAACCTTAGTTCCCTTAGTTGCTTCAACTGCAGGGATCCTTCTCTTTTCTTACCAAACTGCTACATCAAACTAGTCACCAGCATGCCATCTCTTGCTGTCTATCCTCCATCATCAGGAGACTGCCATCTCTTGCTGTCTATCCTCCATCATCTCACGTTATTTTTGTCAGGTCCATGGCTAGATATTCTGGTTTCTCTTGCATAGTAGCTTCATATTTAGCCTGTTACATTTGCCCTTCTTTGGCCATCCATTCATATAAGTTAGGCATTTTTTTTTTTGAGTATTGACTTTGGATTTCTGGGCTTCTCACTTACCAGTTACCTGTATCTTCAAGTGTCTTATAGGACTCTTTGAAAGGAGTTCATTGGTCATTTTGATTTTTGGGTTTAGAGCGGTATTATTCCATACCTTCTGTTTTTTTTTCCAATTCTGCAAAGTCCTTGCTTCCTCTGTTTTTACCATGTTGATCTGTTCTTTCAAGCTTCATCAGGCAACCAAGGTGTCTGGAATGTTACTTTTGTCCTTTCTGCACTCACTCTACCTCTGTTTGCCCCTTTTTCTGCATTTACTGTTTCTTCTCTCTTTGGTAGTGTAATTTTCCTCCTCCCAAACTAGGACTATTGTAGTTTGGCTAATTTCATCCTCAACATTACCAGGTCTTTGTACCATTCCTATATCTTTTTTCTTCTGTCTGTCTATCTTCAATTTTTCAGTTCTGCCATTCTCCTGATCTGGATGGACTCATCTGCCCTGTCTCTGCTCTCCATTGTTATATTACTATGCTCAGCTTCCTTCGGGGATCCTAATTCTTACCTGTTTATCACTTTGCAATCTTCCTTTTCCCATGATTTTTTCCCCAGTTAACCTAGCCACTTGGGTTTACTGTTTAATTCAGGTGGCTTATTCCTTCTTGTCTTCTACCTCGTGTGACTTCTTTCTTGTTTTTCTCGCATCACCTTCCCCTTTCCCTTGCCTTTCATTTTTGTAGGCTACTGTCAGAAATTTTAGTACAGGCCATGTTGAAGACTTTTCAGACATTCATTTCCCACTACCTACACCACATCACTGTTTTTGCTTCCTCAGGGTATTGCCTATTACTTGTGTCTCTTCTCTTAACTTTAGCATACCTGTGACATGAGATGAGTATTTGCTAATGCTTTCTTTTCTTTCAGGGGTCTGCTTGAGATTCACTTTGGATCTCACTCTGGTGCCTGACCAGGTATTCTGTCTGCCATCTGAATGTGTTTCACTTAGCCATTTACAGACATATTTCCATCAAATCTGCACTACAGGCCATGTTCACATATTTTCATGGCTGGATATAGTCACCCTTAAAATGGGGTTATTTTACAAATTCACTCAAGTATAAATTCTTCATGATACTTGTATCATAATATGCCTGTACCAGACTGCACCACCCATGAGCAACATGGGTAGAGCAGAAGGGGATTGCTACCCATCCATGTCATGCCTCAGCTGAATGAATCAGGGGTCTGCTTTTCAAAATAGGGTTTATGGTCACCTATTGCATTGTCTTGGGTGTTGCAGTCTCTCAGACTCCCAAATGCACCCCCCCCCTTCCTTGTTGCACTGGAATACAGGACTCCTTGCCACTTACCAGTTACAAACTGCTGGAGTGGTTGACCATGGAGACAAGCTACTGGATCAGTTCCACAAACATATCTATAGCCATTCAGTTCAGAGTAGGGCAATGATGTTCTGCTGGTGTAGAAGGGAATAAGAGTTTCTGAATGGGTGGTTTTTCCTACAGTTGAGATGCCTACATGCAGTTCACCACTCTGATTGGCTGCTCTTCTCCTACTCTCACGTGGATGTTAGTACTCAGCAAGAGAAGTTTTGGTAATTGAGTGAACCAATCACATAAGTCTTCATACAGCTTTTAGGTTGTCCATCTTCCCCTCTTGTTTGCTCTTCTGTGTAGTGGGTCACAGGAGGTCTTTGTGGCATGTTTCTGCTTCTTATTGAAATTTTCCTCATTATAAGGTTGTTGACAACTTGAGTCATTTTGGGCTTATTCACGGTTGAAGGAGTCAAGTGCTTATGGTGGCCTTCCTTCAGATTAAGGATGGCCCATTCTTAGTTCTCTGGAATTAAGCTACTATGTGTGTTTCTGAAGTCTTAAGATAGATTTCATGTGGACTTTATGACTTGGGGTGAAGTTATTGTAGGTCTTCATCCTACCCTTTTGAGGATGTCAGTACACAGCAAGTGAAATTTTGAATGTAGTTGGCTAGATGAGTGATATCCGTTGTGCCCTAATCACACTACGCCTTTTTGACACTTCGTACCCATCTTCCATTATGGGATTGAGTGATTCTATTTGTTTTATGTCTCATTGTTACACCATTCTCTCACATGCAGATATGCTTTTTTTCTTGTTCTACCAAGCCTGGTCTACTCCACCTTATCCCTAATTATGGCAGAGATACCTGGCTTAGATATAATGTGGTGCCCTTCTTTAGGTCTTTTAATCTGTTCCTCTTAATTCAGGAGTGTCTTTCAGATGCTTCAAGGGGATATGTCTGTGCTTCCCTCACACTGGGTTCCCTCCTTCAATTCATTATGGGATTCAAGGTAATCTTATGAGCAGGGGGTGAGGGAAGGGGGTATACAGACTGAAGCTATAATTTTCCTAAATGAGAATTTATTTCAGATAGGTACTTCTTACTCTTCCTTCCCACATGTTTCTGGTGCTTATATTTTCTGCCAAATATTGAAGTGATAGTTCAGTGGTGGTGCATAGAGAGAGTCACATGATAGTATTGCTATGCTATTGGCGGAGAAGTGACCCATAATGATTTGATTTACCTAAGAGATGTGTTGGAACTTTGGATTCCAACAGAAGTAGGGTTGAAAGCTGTAGCATGCATTCAGAAAGTTCACAAATAGAGGGCAACACAAAACAAGGAAAGCTACTCTTGTGAGCGAAGGGAAGGACCTATCAGAAATATATTTTCATTTCGGAAAATTATATCTTTTGTATTTATACATGAATTATATTGCCAATTATGAAAATTTGTAATATTACATGTAAGACTCCAGTTGTAACCTTCAGTTAATATCGATAGACATGAACATTTGGTAAACTTTGATTAAAACACGTGCCAGTTAAAGGTTTGAGTGTTTAATTAAGTAAGACTAAAATCTGTTGTTGCTTCACTGTTTAATTCATTCAAAGTATATAAATAAATAAAGTGATATTTCTGTATAAAAATTAACATTAAATTTAATAAGCTAAAAGTGATGTTGAAATCATTAAAACTTGTATTAATAAATATGAACCAAATTTTCTTTTCCAGAAATGTTTATTCAATAACCTAGCAAATTCAGCCAAAATTTTATATCATTTCCCAGTATACACGAATGGTTTTGCTACCTGATAAAACAGTCTACCTAGAAATGAGTTGTTTTTGTGTTTGTGTGTGAGATTACATTGAATATAAATTTTGCTAAATACCAATACCTAATAATGAAATTCTTTAAGTGCAATAGAAATTATTTTTCATTAACACCTGTTATGTTATGTGCTTAAAAGTTGAACGACTAATGTAAGCTTAATAATTAGAGCAGGTGATAAGTTGAATTTTATAAACAGTTGTTTGGATCTTTAATCAATTAAATAATTTGATTTGAATGATTGTAATAACTGGAAGTATCATTAAATAAAAAACTTTGTTCAGTTGAGTCATGACAGAAATTCATTAAACTGAACAACTTTGCTTTTATCAGAAATAATGAGAAATCATAATGGTAGTATTTTTATTACTTAGATAATAGAAATAAAGTGGAACCCCTCTAAGAGGCCACTCCTCAGATTCAGTAACCCCTTGAAAGCATTCAGTCACAGTTCCTTTTTTTGTTTACATAATCCCTAATTATGTACAGTGGCCTCCTCTAATAAGGCCAGTTTGTCTCAGTCCCATAGGTGGCTGCTTTAGAAGTGTTCTACTGTAATTGGAAACAGCAATTTTGATTATTATTTTAGTGGCCTTCATTTATTTAATCATATAGTTATGATTTACCGTATTTTCCGGTTAATAAGCCAAATCGCCGAATAAGCCGAGGCCAATTTTCAGCTCTGAAAATGAGGGTTTTTGCTTATTACCGCCCAATAAGCCGAAGCCATTTTAAGAAGTGAAAAGTTTCTTCAAAATGATTTCTTAGTCTCGTTTCAGCGTCAGCATGCATGTTGTGTGTGATCATTGGCGTTCTGTAGTAAAGCAGAACGTGTCGTATTGAGACAGAGATGGAATCAATATGTCATTCGTTATTGGCTCCACTCACTGTAATTAGGTAACCAATGAAATTCCAGAAACAACATTTCACTGTAGTCTTGACGTGCTTTGCTGATGGGACAAAATTACCGCCTATGGTAATTTTCAAAACAAAAACATTTCCTAAGAAGAAGAAATTTCCGAAAGGAGTGATCGGCCAATAAGCCGACCCCCAAAAATCAGGTCCAAAATTTAGGGCCAGAAATTCGGCTTATTAGGAGGAAAATACGGTATTAGTTATTGTATAGACATAAAAAATATAATAATTGCTTATATTTAATCAGTTAAATTAGTCAAGTTAATTGTCTCAGCTTTATTAGTAAATATAAAATTACAAAAAAAATTTCATTCAGAATTATTTACATGAAGATACAAGATAATTTGGGGATTTTTAGTGTGTTAAGTTTTAAAAAAATAGGTACATATGTAAAAACTGTAGCCTGCAATCTAGTAATATGGGCAATCTTCCAAGTAACAATTGCTAACATTGTACATTCAGTAGTTTATTATGAATAGAGGGCTGGGCTTCGTGGTTTAAGTTTCTGTTTATAATGATAATAATCCTGATTTGTGTATAGCTCTTTAATTTCTTTGTAGTGTTAAATTCTTGATGAATACCTTTACCTAGTGTGATGATCAGGTATATACAATTTGAATTTCTTTTTCTCCCAGGAAATTACATCTTACGTTACTTAGCGACACGACCAAAACTTTCAAGCTACGTGATGCAAGCATTAGTGCAACTCTTTTCTAAAATAATAAAGTTAGGTTGGTTTGAATCAGATAAAGAAGAATTTGTGTTTCGAAATATTATTAACCAAGTTCAGGGTTTTTTGCAGGTATGTTTAATAGTTTGTATTTGTATGTTTGTGTTAATGATGTATGTGGCTGTGTGTACTGTTTGTATAGTCATTTTATACAAATTTTTTTACAGTTTATTCAGATAGTTACTTCACTTACAATTTGAAAATGTTAAAAATATCACTAAAATGGACTTTTTTTTTGTAAACAAAATTAATTTAAAATGTTTCTATTTATAATTTTTATCAGTCCATTCTATGTTTACTAAAAACTAAGTAAATTGTAAAGAAGCAACATTTTGTGATGACTTCTAAGTATCTTATGAAGAAATAAAAGACATTTTCAAAAATTAGAATGAAAATACTTTTAAATAAAACTAAATATAAGGTTTTTGTATTTGCTTATTTAATTAATTTTATTTTGTGTAGGGCTGGGTGGTCAGTCACTTGAATTTGCTAATTGATAATATTAATAAATTACAATAAACTAATTGATATTTCACATGTAAGTTGGCTAAAACTTTTAATGCTACAACTCTGGTTTATATACCTGCAATAAGCAGAGCACATACAACCCAGTTGATAGCTTTGTACTTAACCACAAGCAAATGTAATTCTGAATAATTTATTATGTTGAGATTCATGACACACATCAATTAAGTTGAACAGCCTGAATTAATAATAAATCATAATGGTAGGTTTTTATTACTCTGGTGTAAAATTGGAAACACTAATTTCTATAATTATTTTTGTAATAACCCTATGCATAGAAAATGTACATGTCACAACTTTATGTTGTTACATTCAAAATTTGATTAAACTTTTTATTATCAATGTATATCAGTAAGCTTGACATTAAAATATAGTTTATAAATCAACTTTTTTATATTATCTAAGTTTTAGCTTCTTAGTTTCAAAAGAAAATATTTAACTTTTCACAATAGGCTGGGTATGATATACACAAGTTTGTCTACACATTTGTACATGTTAAGTATTTGCACCATAACTGTTAATACAGCATGTGTATCTTCACAAAATTTGGAAGACTTTTAGTAAAATTACAATATTTTGTACACAAAATAATATATTTTTCATAAAATATTTTTCTAAATATTTGTGAAAATATTGAGTCTGTTTCATTACTAGTCTGAGTGCAAAATGATTTTATGTTATGATTAAAAAACTATTCTTCATCCCCAGAATCTTAAATATTTTCATAATCTCTCAAGACCTACTTAATACATTTCAAACATTTGTTTTCAGTATGACTTTATATTTTATATTATTTTCTATATCTTAATTGTGTGGGGCCCGTTACTTGATCAACCTTGTAACCATCATAAAAAATTGTTGTTGTTTTTTTTCTTGCTAGGAGGACTACATATTATAACAAAAATAGAAATGCTTAGTATAAGTAGCTTACATCTTATAATGTTATATATTTATTATATTGACCCTTCAATCATGCTTAGCTAATATTACATAACTTGCATTGACACAGTGCACATACACTCATGTTATATATCCAATATTACAAAACTGACCTTCAATCTTCTTTGTCTTGGCTGTGTTTTAGTGGACTAGTATTTTGTAATATACAGTCACATTTATTTTATTATACATTATATATATATATAGATTGTTACTGTTTTGAAGTAAAATTATGAAACTTATTTTTCTTAAAATATAGAACAATTAATTAAAAGTAAAGCAAACAGTTATCTCTTCTAGCTATGATCATTGAACTTGGTTGCTGCTGGACATAAGTGCTAAACCTTTTAAGATTAGACATGTGGAGGATATCAAACAATGTTTTTTTTAGGTTTCATATATACATTTCAATAACCAAAAATAATAAATAACTATACTGATATCATATAATTCTACTGAAATTTGATTAAGCATAATAACTAAGAAGTAATTAGGTTTAAAAAAAATATTTAACTTTGAGCAGACTAAAAACACAACCTACCTACCTTGGAATCTTGGTTTGAAAGTAAAAACCACTAGGGTGACATTATAAGCTGCTGATTGATTATTCCCATGTCATATATTGAAGTAAGTGTGTATAAAGGCCCATAACAAAAATGGAAAGAGGTGAATGGGACCACTGTTTGATTCAGTACATAAATCATATCTCAGCAAAATGAAAAGAAATGAGGTTTTTATTTTATGTTCTAGCTTGTTAATATTAGTAATTTGAGTTTCTAATTTCTATGAAACTAGACATCACAAACATCTAATATTAAACAGTGCTACATTCGACATACCACATGACTCGGTAAAATCTATATTTAGATGTGTTCATTTAATATTTTCTTTTAAATGAAGAAATTAACTCATGTGTAACATTAAAGTTTGAGTTATAATCTTCAATTTGATTCCAAACTTATTGAAATAAATTTGTAAAATAATAGTTCAATAAAATTTTGAATGCAAGTCAACAAATGAGATGACATGATCTTTACCTCATGACCTATCATGAAAGGGTTAAAATCTCATCCCTCCTCTGATTGTGTGATGTATCTCCAGATTACCTATCTTAGACTTTCTTCTTACCTTTACATATTTGTTTTTAATTTTCAACTTAATGGAAACGTGTACTGTAGATATTGATAAACCAGATTATAAGCTTAAAAGATCTAATCTCTATTTACAAAAAGTATAAAAACAGACAAACCAATATGATAAATTCCTCCTGTCTCATTCTGTCTTTCAAAAACATTTTAACAATACTATCTGACATTGCTATTTTATTATTTGTAACCAACAGAAAGAGTAGCTTTTCCTTTACAAGATTACATATACAGTTATTTTGTTTGGTGTTTGTAAGTGTATATTTAGCCTTAGTTTGATTGTTCACAGTAGAGATTTTCTAGTATAAACAGCTTATTAAAAGCCACTAAACCCTCTCAACACCATGAATAGATTAAATTGCATGTTATGTTTTACATAAAAATTTAAAGTCTTAATAGATTTTTGTATTATAATTCAGCAGAGATTAACAAGCATTTGGCAAAATTATCTTACCCTTGCACAAAATCTTTATCCTTGAGAACTAATGCAAAGTGTGACGTATGCTTTAAAAATCTTTTAATTATGCATTTTAAATCATAAAAATGCATAATCGACTAAAATATAAAAGTAAAACCTAAATATAATTTAACTGTCTCTAACTATAATATATTTAGGTATGAAACAATCACAAGTGATATCATCAATCAAGCAACTAACAATACTCCAGGCAGTTATGTCTTCCTCATGATGAAAACTGTGCATCAGTTTTAAAGTAACTATTGTTCAATTATAGTGTAAAATAAGCTCTTTCTAATAATTATATGCATGCTTACATAACCTCTACATGTAGGCTTTAAAGCTCAAAAAATGTATTGAAAGTAACCATGGCACCAATCAGAGGTTGACAGAATTTTAGTTGTTTCAATTGCAGTCATCCAGAAAACTTTGAAATGTGCATGTCAGTAGGTTACATAGACATCGTATTGTCTAGATGTACATCTTCACACCTGGCATTATATTATTCAAGATATGGAATGCCAAAGTTAGAGAATTTTGTTATCACGTGACAATACTTCTGAGGAGTTAAGTAATTTTTTAAAGGTTATTTTCAGAATACAGGACATAAAACATAAATATTCAAATCACAACATACATTGTAATGTATATTTCATTCATGTACGTTGATAACAAAGGTGTTTAATTAAATTATGAATATAACTTGATAATTTGCACTGAAAAAGGTGAAAAAGGTCCAATACTGTTTATTAAAAGCTTGCAAAATGTTGTTAAGATAAAGTTATTGCATTTAAAGTGCTAGTATGTATAATTTCACAGCTACATGGTGGTTACAATGTGGTTGTAAGGTTGGTCAAAATGACCTGGTCCATATAGAGGATTGATGTATTATTTTATATGAAACTAGTTGATGTAGTCAATACTAATAAGTAGTCAATGATGTCAAGTTAATTGCTGAAATGTAACCTTGTACCCTTTTTTTATTTATTTCTTGATAAATTATAGCCAGTACTTTAGTATTATATGTTTAAAATAACTTTTTCATAAATAATTCAGTTTTAATTGTATTTTTGTGCAACATGATTTTTCTAAAATTCCACTTTTGCAGAATATTTTTCTTGTTTTCATTCATCTGTTAGTGTTAACACTTCAGTATTGTATCATAAATACAAAACTACGGTATTTGCGTTTTTATTTATGCTGAAAACATATAAATGCTATGAAAATTTTTATTTATAAAACCAGTTATCATATTAATAAAGTTTTGTTCAATATATCTTTTGGCCTGGTGTAGATAAAGTGTTAAAAATTTAAAACAGAACCCTGTTCCAAATTCGTAGACATTGTCTTCTATATTCAGAAAATAGTATAAAATTTGATTAAAGAAGAAACATTTCAAACTTTACAGAACATCAAAAATGAGATCATTAATAAAACTGAAGCTGTTGAGAATGAATACATGAATAAAATGATTATCTGTCTAAAGTCTGCTGTACATAGTAAGATGTTGATTTCACTTGTTCCAGGGTTCAGTAGAATACTGTGTCATTGGGGTCCAGCTTCTTTCACAGTTGACATGTGAAATCAATCAAATAAGTGAGGTGAGTTGACTCTGATGATAAATCATGCTATTTGATAGACACACATGAATTCACGCAAATTTGTTTTACTTTAATTGAACAATAAAAAAATGTATAAAAACAAAAAGTAGAAATGTTTTTGTACCAATTAGAATAACTTGTGCTTATTGACCTATAATATTACCATGTGAATAGAAAATGGAGGGTACTCCTATTACTTTCTAGTGCTTATTGACCTATAATATTACCATGTGAATAGAAAATGGAGGGTACTCCTATTACTTTCTAGTGCTTATTGACCTGTAATATTACCATGTGAATAGAAAATGGAGGGTACTCCTATTACTTTCTAGTGCTTATTGACCTGTAATATTACCATGTGAATAGAAAATGGAGGGTACTCCTATTACTTTCTAGTTGTTGCTTTCAGTAGCAGTATTGGTTAAAATATGTAAGGTACCTAATTTCATTATTTTTAATTTCATTGTCATACACTTTATTACAGAAATTGTTTTGCGTTGCTAACTTAATATAAGTATTTTGGACCAACCTAATTCCTATGTTGAACAAACATTCTTGTAAGAACATAAGAAAAATATTTCTTGACCACAAGAAACCTACTTGAAATAAAAATGTATTTCAGAATAGCTGGTATGGATATTGACACTTTTATTGATAAGGATAGAACAATGTTTTAACTTTCTTCGGTCATCTTCAGATTAAGAAAGGTTAACCTGAAGATGACCTAGGAAGGTCGAAATGTTGTTCTCTCCTTATCAATAAAAGTGTTAATACCCGTACCAGCCATTCTGAGATACATAAGAAATATATATTTAATTAGACATACTCATTACTATGTTTTTATTTTCATCTAAGTAAGTAGCTTGATCTGGTAGGATATTAATTAACTATTACATGCTTTTCGCTACATGCCAAGTCAAGAGAGATAGTTTCAGTTGTGGAATAGCTTTTTAAAAACACTTGAAATTTTGCATTCTTTGCCAGGATTTAATGGCATTTTGTATTTGATCCTGAATTATATAGATACATTAATCATATGGGTATAAAAAAAAGAGGTTAAAAATTAATGCCTTGTCTTTCAAATTCCAAATAGTATATCATGTAAGTTTAAGGACTTAAATATATTCACTACTGAAAAGTGAAGTATTCACATATTTCTTTATTAAATCAATAATTGTTCTTATTTGTGTAATAATCAAGAAAATTGAGATTTTATAATGTTTGTGAGTTTGCATCTTGCTAATAATATTTTTTTACCAACATATATATTTTATTGGATTATAAATAATTCACACTTAAATAAAAGTTAATCTGATTGGCCAGTTTAATTATTCACACTAACATAAGAACTAATCTGATTGCCAGCAAAGACTAAGTAAAAAAAATTAAGATATTGTTGAAAACTGCTATTGGTAAAAAACAGTTATCTTTGTTTGTTTGTTTTTACAAAGTTTATATAATCATGGTCCTCCTTAACTTAATATGTTTCTATAAATGACAAAAAAAAGCATTGTATAAATGTATTTAGGTGTGTTATGAGATAAGAAAGGGACTTGCCATTGTGTGCCTGGTTGGACTAAAAAAAGGGTTTTTTGCCCAGAAGATTTGGTTTTTGCCATGTCATGGATATAAATATAAGATATATCTACCCTACTTTCCAAAGTTTTTATTATCCTATATATATTTTTGAAAAATAGATTTACTTGATCAGATTCCATTCTGTGTGTAGTTATCAAAATATTTTTTAATTTCTAAGTATAAACTATAAAACAAAAAAGTGTGGTTTGATAATTTAAATTAAAATGATTTATGTTTTTCATTCAATAGGCAGAGGCAAACAGATCTTTAACCAAACAGCGTAAAATTGCTTCATCTTTTCGTGATAGTCAACTTTATGAAATTTTCCAATTAGCCTGTGATCTGTTGAGACGAGCTTTGGAAACATGGAAGTCAACAACATTTAAGGATGAGTCGCAAGTAAGCATACATCAAATTCTTAAAGTTGTTATCTTTATTAATATGAAATCTAAATTGTTGAAGGTAAACTGAGAAATTACCTGATATTAATCACTGTGTTCTTTTCCTTTCAGCACAGGAAAATTATTCTGTAATATGGTTGAATAAAACAGAGAAAAACCTTAATTAAAAAGGAGTCGAGTGTGCATTGTGCATTAACTGTGGAAAAGAAAGATTCTTAAAAGTACTTTTTTATGGTGGTGCAGTGGTAAGTTTTCAGAATTACAATGCTGAAATCATGAACTCGATTCCTCTTGGTGAACTTAGCAGATAGCCAATTTTGGCTTTGCTGTAAGAAGCACACACTCTTAAAAGTAGTTGTATTAAATCTGTAAAGATTAATTTTGGCTTACAACACCATATATTAACCTTCTCAGTTCTGGTGTTCATAATGTATGTTTTCACCAGAATTATCAATCAATTCTATGGCTTTCTAACTTTCTCAAGTAAACATAGATTTTTATCATTTCTCCAATAATTAGTTCTAGATCCTTCTCATAGTGGATCTTTTCCACATAGTAGATACTAGGTATAACCTGGATTGTGAAACGATCCAAATCATATCTTATCTAACTCAGCATCTCATGTAAACCTTATCTCAAGATTTCAGATTTCTCCTCAGTGTTAGTGTTTCATTGTTATAGCTTCAAGGAGCTATTGATTTGATCAAAATGTCATTCTCATCAGATTGCCTGTGTAAATAAAACATTTAATTTCAACTGATGCCCTATCTCTGAATATTCAGTTGGATATGATTTGATCAAAATGTCATCGTCATCAGATTGCCTGTGTAAATAAAACCTTTAATTTCAGCTGATGCCCTATCTCTGAATACTCAGTTAGATATGATTTGATCAAAATGTCATCGTCATCAGATTGCCTGTGTAAATGAAACATTTAATTTCAGCTGATGCCCTATCTTTGAATATTCAGTTAGATATGATTTGATCAAAATGTCATCGTCATCAGATTGCCTGTGTAAATGAAACATTTAATTTCAGCTGATGCCCTATCTCTGAATACTCAGTTAGATATGATTTGATCAAAATGTCATCGTCATCAGATTGCCTGTGTAAATGAAACATTTAATTTCAGCTGATGCCCTATCTTTGAATATTCAGTTAGATATGATTTGATCAAAATGTCATCGTCATCAGATTGCCTGTGTAAATGAAACATTTAATTTCAGCTGATGCCCTATCTTTGAATATTCAGTTGGATATGATTTGATCAAAATGTCATCCTCATCAGATTGCCTGTGTAAATGAAACATTTAATTTCAGCTGATGCCCTATCTTTGAATATTCAGTTAGATATGATTTGATCAAAATGTCATCCTCATCAGATTGCCTGTGTAAATGAAACATTTAATTTCAGCTGATGCCCTATCTTTGAATATTCAGTTGGATATGATTTGATCAAAATGTCATCCTCATCAGATTGCCTGTGTAAATGAAACATTTAATTTCAGCTGATGCCCTATCTTTGAATATTCAGTTGGATATGATTTGATCAAAATGTCATCCTCATCAGATTGCCTGTGTAAATGAAACATTTAATTTCAGCTGATGCCCTATCTTTGAATATTCAGTTAGATATGATTTGATCAAAATGTCATCGTCATCAGATTGCCTGTGTAAATGAAACATTTAATTTCAGCTGATGCCCTATCTCTGAATATTCAGTTAGATATGATTTGATCAAAATGTCATCGTCATCAGATTGCCTGTGTAAATAAAACATTTAATTTCAACTGATGCCCTATCTCTGAATATTCAGTTAGATATGATTTGATCAAAATGTCATCGTCATCAGATTGCCTGTGTAAATAAAACATTTAATTTCAGCTGATGCCCTATCTCTGAATATTCAGTTAGATATGATTTGATCAAAATGTCATCCTCATCAGATTGCCTGTGTAAATAAAACATTTAATTTCAGCTGATGCCCTATCTTTGAATATTCAGTTAGATATGATTTGATCAAAATGTCATCGTCATCAGATTGCCTGTGTAAATGAAACATTTAATTTCAGCTGATGCCCTATCTCTGAATATTCAGTTAGATATGATTTGATCAAAATGTCATCGTCATCAGATTGCCTGTGTAAATGAAACATTTAATTTCAGCTGATGCCCTATCTCTGAATATTCAGTTAGATATGATTTGATCAAAATGTCATCGTCATCAGATTGCCTGTGTAAATAAAACATTTAATTTCAACTGATGCCCTATCTCTGAATATTCAGTTAGATATGATTTGATCAAAATGTCATCCTCATCAGATTGCCTGTGTAAATAAAACATTTAATTTCAGCTGATGCCCTATCTCTGAATATTCAGTTGGATATGATTTGATCAAAATGTCATCGTCATCAGATTGCCTGTGTAAATAAAACATTTAATTTCAGCTGATGCCCTATCTCTGAATATTCAGTTGGATATGATTTGATCAAAATGTCATCGTCATCAGATTGCCTGTGTAAATAAAACATTTAATTTCAGCTGATGCCCTATCTCTGAATACTCAGTTAGATATGATTTGATCAAAATGTCATCGTCATCAGATTGCCTGTGTAAATGAAACATTTAATTTCAGCTGATGCCCTATCTTTGAATATTCAGTTAGATATGATTTCCATTGCTTATTTTCTCATGTTTGTCTCTGTTATCTTCTTGAAATGAAATTGACTTAATTTGTTTCAAAGTTTAAAATAAAGTCTTGGGTAACTGTGGCTTTATATTCAAATATATATGAAAAGTGCAGATATACAACAATAGCTGAATACTAATGTTGTAATAGAAGTATTGAATGTTTTAACACCATTTTGTGGATTAAAAAACTTTGTGCATAAAAAAAAGGGTTGTAAATGTTACATAAAACATTTGAACATTAGTTCCAAGCTCATGAAATGTTACACTTTCATGTCATAATCATTTATATATCCTTACTGTTTTCAAATTATTTGTGAGTTTAACTGTTATTGCAAAATTATTCTAATTGTAATAAGTATTTGAACTTGGTAAAGTTATTTTGCAAAATGTATATGGTAGTTTACTATTTCTATTATTAGCATGCACTGATGAATCAGCTGTTGCAGTTGGCTTTCAATTGTCTTTCATTTGACTTTATTGGAACCTCACCTGATGAATCTTCAGATGATCTCTGTACAGTGCAAATTCCAACCAGTTGGCGACCTGCTTTTCTGGATTTTAACACACTACAGTTGTTTTTTGACCTCTACCATTCCCTACCAACTCTCCTGTCACATATGGTAATTAGATGCTTAGTTTGCACATCTCAGTCAAGAAAGAAAAATATTCTGTTTTTATGAACTGTGGAATGTTTTATGGGCTTTGTCTTCCTGGAATTTAGACTTTTACAGTTTTGGTAACAATACTTTCATCAGTGCACTGTTATGTATTTTATCAATGCATTCTGAGAAAGATGTCTTTAAATTAAAACTGGTGCATTTGTAATATCACAAAACCATGTTGTTCACATGACAGATTTTACAGTTTGAAAACTCTAACATTGGGCCTTTAAACATGCATACCTTTGATGTGAAATTTTTACCCTAAAATTTACTTTATTACCTTTTTAGAGTTAATATTGTTAGAAGATAATTTGCAAAATTGTTCTTCTGGGTGTAATTTTTTTATCCATTTTATTATGAATTTCTTATCATATGCAGGAAGTAATTGTTTGTTTTCCTTATCTGTGTGTATTTTTGAAAGTCTGTGTTTTTCATTGACATAAACATGATCATGATTTGATGTTTTTAAAGAAAAATAATAAGTGCACACTCTTCTTTAGGCACTGTCTTGTTTGGTACAAATTGCTTCGGTTCGAAGGTCATTGTTCAACAATGCTGAGAGAGCAAAGTTTCTATCGCAGCTTGTTAGTGGTGTCAAGAACATTCTGGAAAATCCTCAGGTATTAAACCTTTTGCCTCAGGTGTCCTTTACTGCACATTATATAAGGTTTTAGTGTCTTACATTCAAAGATTTATTAAACTACTTTTTGTAAATGTTATACCAATTAGAATAGCATAAAATCTTAGCTAGTAATCCATATTTTAATATTATATAAGATTTAAGTTCTTAGTTCTAAAAGGCAATATTTAAAAAAAATCCTGAATTTTCCTTAATGTGACACGTGACACATGTGACACATTTTCCCTCAGCATGTCATCATCCCTATTTTATTCACCACCCATCTAAAAAAGTATAAAATTAAACATAAATTGCTCGATATAAATTCATCATTGCTCAGATAAACCTCATTTATTATGGTCTTTAACTTTGGTTATAGAGCTATCAAATAGAAAATCAGATCCCCCTTTTTACATCCTCTCTTCTATACTTTGTTAATAGTTCACTCTTACATTGAACAATATACTACCTGTAACCAGCATAAACTCAAGGTTTTTATCTATCAAATGACCTGTTGTATAATACCATGTTCTGAACTGTTAAATGTCAGTTTCACTTAGAATACAGGCACCATTCCTGTGAAAAAGTTAATTACCAGCTTGAATGAATTTGCAGTGACTCTTTGTCACAGTGTTAGGAAGAAAGAACATTATTTAGACGTAAGGGAATTTGTCTGCTTTTTACATGTTATTAGTCTGTATTGTTTGGAGTATTACTTAATTAATTACAAATTACTAATTGCAGTACTTTGAATAAAATCAAAAATTGGGTGAACTCTCTTTGACAGCCAAGAGAGAGAAAAAGAAGGTTGGATAACTATTTCATATTCTATATATATAATTATAAAAGCAACTAAAATGTAAAAATAAGGATATTTTTAGGTTAGTTGAGATTAGATTAAGTAAAATAAGTAATAATAAAATAAATATATTTTATGAGGCATGCATGCAAGTTGCTTATACTAGTTGTAGTAACTCATGGGTTATGTAATTCAATAGTGTAGCTTCATGTGTCCCGAGTGATTTACAGTTTATAATAGTAGGGACAGTAGCTAGTCACAGGTCAAAGGGCAATAAAATATAAATAGATGTATACTGTCACAAACTTAGAGCCACTTAGGATAAATTAATGTGGTTTCATTTTTGAGTTAGGGTAGAGAAAATAACAGATAAACTGTCACGTTTCATTGAGAAAAGGTTGAAATGTATTTAATAAGTCTTATGGACTACAAAGTTTAAATTTTTTGAAATAAAGAAAACTTTTTTTTAATTTTAACATGAATATTACTATTCAAAACAAATACTTGGTATATTAATGGACAATCCTTATTTTAAAAATACTCCACTGAAGTGTAAGTTAAAGACTTGTTAAATGAAGTACTACCAAATTTTGTGAAAATATACTTTGTATTAAAAGTCAGAAATTTTAAATCTGAAAAGAATTTAAACAGTACAGAGAGGTCACATGGTTGATCATATAGACTGAGCCTTTGCTAAAAGAGTTAAGATCTGCTCTTTGAATACTTGTGGGTTATTTTGTTATGAGAACTCACTAGAGTTAACATTATTAAACAGATGCAAAAATACTTAAGACAATACTACATTATAAAAACCAATTTTCTCATTGCTTAAAAGGAATATATTCAAATTATTAAATATTTTCTTACTTTTAACAGGGCTTATCAGATCCTGGAAACTACCATGAGTTTTGTAGGCTGTTGGCCAGACTGAAGTCAAACTACCAGTTGGGTGAACTAGTCAAGGCAGAAAACTACAGAGAAACCATAGCCCTTATTGCTACATTTACTGTTACAAGTCTTCAAGTAAGTAGTTTATTTTTTTTCAGCATTTGATTTCAGAAAAACTTAATTAAATTTATGTGATAGGTGAAACAAACTGTGATATTATAATCCTTTGACTCTTTGAAATCAAACTAAACATTTTGACTGGTCTTATAACCATCGTGTAATCACAAAACTATCCATATTATAATTGTGTATGCACCAAGTATATTTCTGTGAAATTTGCAAACTTTTGTTAAATTTTTCAAAAACAAATTCATTTTTTAATAAAGGACTTTAACAAAATGATTGTTTCTGAATTATCAAACACTGTGCTGAATTTGTCTTGCAATTTTTATATTTTATTTGTATAACCTCTTGAACATCCTAAAGGTTTTTCTTATATTTTCTTACTCTAATACTAAATGTCGTAAAATCAGCAATGTAAAGTAAAATAAAAAACTGAAAAAAAATATTAATTTTTCTCATTTTTCCTTACTGGAATGCCTACATATTGCAGTAGACAACTAGACAGTATTTATTCTTATATCTAAAGCTAATAGACTTTTCATCTCTTCTTTCATTTGCTTTTATTGTTTTATAGCTACTCTTAATCTCATTGTGTACCAGAAGTCATCTATTATGGCCAGACAGCTTTGTGGATTTGACTTTTTTCTTTATATCTTAATAAAACAAGAAGCTTGGAGACTAGATATCTATATTATTGTTATGTTTTACTGAAAAATTTATGATACTCATTTAGTAGGTTCTAGAAGTTATGTAAGTGAAATGTGAAAACTTTTAAGATGCGGAGAACTATTGTTCTTAGTATGAAAATCATTTCACTTGTACTGTACTGATGAAAAGTTCACAAGTTCAAGGACATTTTTATTATAAACATTGTTAAATATTCATATTTTTTGTGTACTACAGATATTTAATATTAGCTAAAAGATTGTAAAGATCCATTTAGTACATTTAGAGTTATAATATGTGTATTTTCCTGGATACATAGTTATTACAACTTCAATCAAAATGATTAAGCCTGTATACAAAGAATTAAGTGTTAAAATATGAATTATTTGTTACTTTATACAGATTCTTTTTGTTGTTGTTGTTTTAAGATTAATATTTTACTAATCAATAATGTTGAGCTCCCAATCTCTCTCTCTCTTTCCCCCCCTCCCTTTCCAACAAATGTTAGATGTGGCAGTATGCTCCAAATAGTGTCCACTACTTGCTGAGCTTATGGCAACGAATGGTGGCATCTGTTCCCTATGTCAAGGCTTCTGAGCCCCACCTGTTGGAGACATACACACCTGAAGTTACCCATGCTTACATTACCTCCAGGTTGGAGTGTGTAACAGCTGTTGTAAGGTAATTTTGGTATTATATTCAATTACACTAAAATTATTTTTTAGTTTAATTTTATAGGAATTCTGATATGTGCTTTTTTGTGGTGATTTAATGACATGTATTTGAGTTCAAGAATCAACCTAATGGTGTAATAGAGGTTTGAATAATGGCATATTGTCTTACTGTATAATTGGTGAAGAAGGGTAGTGATATAAATTTATACTTAGTATTTATTATTAAATGCCTAATGTAATAGACTAACTCAACAGGCAAAGTATTGAATTTCAGGGATTGGTAGCTTTATTGGTTTGAGCATCTGCCTGGAAGACAGTAGCATAACCTTGAAGTTTTTTTTTTGGTATATAGTTTTATTTCCTGAAACTTTCAACTGCTCTTTTCACTTATTTAAATAACTAACTCATTTATAAGTATTTTCTGTTCATGATGAACTCTTACATTTCTTGTGAATTGATTCAAGGAACTTGTATTGTGCAATTGCTATGTTTTGGATTTTCAGAAAGGCTTAGATGACATTGCTGTTGCTGTGTGTCTTTCTTAAGTGTCCTAAAACAAATTTGTAATTGAAAATTGAGCTTTGAATGTTGCCAATTTCTCTGTAGGGATGGATTAGATGATCCACTTGATGATACAGGGATGATACAACAACAACTAGATCAGGTGGGCTATGTGAAAAAAATAAATAAAAATAAAGTTGTGTAATTGCTTTATGATATCTGAGAACACTCTAACATCAATGGTAGGTATATCTCACTTTACAACATATTCTATTTAGAAAATGAAGTTCTAAAATAAATTGTAATACTGCTTTGAGGTTTAGAAATGGATAATATTATTAATGTATATTATTCTCATAATGATTAGTGATAATATTATTTGGTTATAATGATAGATTATTATGTTTTATTTAGAGAGTAGAATTAGTCAACATTGTTTCATTATTGTGCATGTTCAAGTATTAATTAATTAATAAAGTCTGAATTTGCCTTGGACTTTAATTCTGTCATACGTAAAAAATTTCTTTACAGTTTTACATGCTTATTTATTCATTGTCCCAAAACTTTCAAAGTTTTTAGTTTCTGTTATTCGGTTTGATATAATTACAAAGAAATTGAATCCCATTAGTTCTTTTTTCTTAAAATTTATTGACCATCGTACTTGATTTAAAAAGCCGTCTAATAATTAAATGTAATAGTAACAAGTTACTGTACACTGAGATATAAATAACCAATTTTTATGAATGTTAAATCTTATGAGTCATTTAGGTTAACTTTTTTTGTAACCAAATAATTTACCATATGAAAATTTGTTCTTATTTTGAGTTAAATTCAAAACATTGTGAGGTTATTCAGCTTCAAATTTTATAGGCTGTCTTTTTTAAAGTATAGTAATCTCCCAGTGTTAAACTGCAGCTGGTTGATTTTCTTTTAATTAACAAGTTCTTGGAAATATTAACATTTTATGTTAAAAATGTAGCATTCTTTTCTATTATAATATACTGGCTTAGCTAAGAATGTGAAACATTTTTAAGCAGTATATTTGTAAAACGTTTTGCAATATTTTCTATACACAGGTCTAAAATAATTTATATTACTATCATAAAATAGAAATTGTGCATTTTGTTCCTCCATTTTTCAGACTTGCATGTATCTTTGTTTTCAAAAATTGATGGACATATGTAAAAACTGAGGAGCATGTAAAATGAAATATTGAAAGACAAACTGTTTAAGCAAACCAATGATTTATTTATACATACATTTATATCTAGCTAGCAACTATAGGAAGATGTGAATATGAAAAAACTTGTACACTTCTTGTCCAAACTTTTGATCAAGCAGCACAGGCATACCAAGAACTTATGCAGGCCCAGACTCCAAATAATAGGATAGACATAGCAATCCAAGAAGGTAAGGAGTTGAAAGTAATATATCTTTTAGTCATTGCAATAGAAGTAAATGTGGAAAGAATATGAAAAGGTGATTCTGTATGAATTCATCAATGCTTTTATGGTTTGTGTTGGAAAAATGATCATCTGTTAGTTAGTGTTAGTAAACATTAATTAAAGAGGAATAATTTCAGTAGTTAAAGTTGGGGAACAGTTTATACTTCTGTCAAAGAAGAAAGTTAATTTATCCTGATTCTTGTTTCATTTCAATAAAACTGATTTCTTTAATTTGTAATTAAAGTTGTAAAACCACAGCCATGAGGATGCAGGAAGTGAAGTCAGTTTTTACTTAATTACTTGTTAAAACTATTCAGTCATCACAAAAATTCCAATACTTTGCTTAGAAATCAATGGTTTGAAATGTTCAAAATATTTTAACTAGAGTATTTTGAGATAGAAAACTTACTGTTGATAATGTAATGTACATATTACATTCCTATGTTATTCATGATGACAAGAAACCCACTTGAAGTAAAAATGTCTTCTAAAGACAGCTGGTATGGATATTAAAACTTTAGTTAAATAAAGTACAGAACAACATTTTGACCTTCTTAGGTCATCTTCAGGTCAAAAAAGAGTTTGTTACTGACCATGGCCAGGCACATGCCTTAGACACTAGAATGTAAATAGGTATGGGATTGTAGGAGGCATTGCAGTTAGATGTTAGGTTACTAAATAATATAGTTATGAAGGTGTTCCTTTACATTGGATCAATTTTGGTTTGAGTTGTATAAGTAGGAATTCTTTGATTTGCATTTGTTTATATTTGTTTCCCTGACTAGTATCTGGGTGTTTTCTGTGGTTATGTTGTATTTGTTTGATTTGCAGTGTTCAAAAACATATGAAGGTGTTTTTTTTGTGTTATTTGAATTTAGTTACCATTTTTCTGCTTGTTTCTCCAATATAGAAGTCATGGCAGTTGTTGCATTATACTTTATAAATAATGTTGGTGTTGTGTAGTTTTTACTTAGTATGGACTTTAGTTTTTGAATAAATTTGGTGTTTACTGGAATGTTGTGTTTTGTTGGGGTCTGCCATAGCCAAGTGTGTTAAGGTGTTGACTCGTAATCCAAAGATCGCGGGTTTGAATCCCAGTCGCAGCAAACATGCTCGCCCTCCCAGCCATTGGGGGTGTTATAAGGTGATGGTCAATCCTACTATTCATTGGTAAAAGAATAGCCCAAGAGTTGGTGGTGAGTGGTGATGATTAGCTGCTTTCCCTCTAGTCTTACACTGCTAAATTAGGGATGGCTAGTGCAGATAGCTCTTGAGTAGCTGTGCGCCAAATTCAAAAACAAAAAACAGTTGTGTTTTGTTATAAGTTTTTCCAAATATTGGTTATTTTTTCACTGATGTCAGGAATGTATGGTATATAGCAGTATAGTTTTTCCTGAAATTTATTATTGTTTGTTTGTTGTTGATGTATGTGTGTGTGTATAATTTTTTTCAATGGTTTTTGGAAATAATTTGTTGATGCTGATGAAGCGTTGTTTTATTTTATTGATTTCATCATTACTTTTAATGGGTGAATATATTTTTGTGGCTGTGTTATTTGGTTTCTTAATGTGTTGACTTTTTGTTTTGTTTCATGTGCTGAGTCCCAGGTAATGTATAATCCAGTATGGGTAATTTTTCTGTGGATTTCTGTTTTGAATTTTGTATCAGTTCTTGTGATCATGAGATTAAGAAATGCCATTTGGTTAGCTTTCTTGTGTTCACAGGTGAACTTAACGTTGGGACATATGGAGTTTAAGTGGTTGAAGAAAACTAAGTATATGTTCTATAAATATGAATCCAGGAATTGTATTATCCACATTTTGGTACAGGTATAGTGGTGGGTGTAAGGCTGAATTGATTGCATGAAATACAATCTGTGGCATAAAAATGTTGGCTTGAACTGGTGACATGGGATTCCCATACTTAGGCCATTTATTTGTAGGTAGTTTTGGTTATTGAACATAAAGTCAGTTTTGGTGGAAGTGAATTCTATAAGTGTTGATAATTGTTTGGTGGGATGTGTATCAGTGGGTTGAGGTCTTGGATATAAAGTTCTAAAACTATCTTGCAGACATCGGCAGTTGGAACTTCTGTGAAGAGGGTGATTATGTCAGAACTGACCATTAAGGCTTTATGGTTTATTTGATCAAGAATAGATTTAGAGTTAAAAAAGTCTTTGGAAAAGGAGCCAGCTGATATTACATATTTAGAAAATGCCCACTTTATTTATTTACTGAGGTTGAGGTTCAATGATTCATCAGTCGACCTATACTAATCAGTAACATAATTTCTAATTACAGTGCTCTCTACAATCCTGTACCTGTTTACACTGTCATTATTAAGATGTGTGGCTGGCAACTGTCAGTTGCAAACTCTCTTTTTTTAACCTGAAGATGACCTAAGAAGGTCAAAACATTTTTCTGTTCTTTATTTAATTAAATTTTTAATACCCATATCAGCTGTCTTGAGAATACATTCCTATGTTATATTATCTATCTGATATTTACAAATATTTAAACTATATGCATACATAATATATTGAATATTGTACTATTTCATTATTTTTTTACGTTTGAACTGACACAGTTACACTGTAAGGTAATCATGATGTAATAAATTAAGACAATGTTAAATCTTTGTTTACTGTAGGCCAATCTTGTCAGTATTATATGTTCAAACATTTGTATCCTATTAAATATGAAATTTCTTATTTAGTATTATCATAAAACACTTTAAAACTTTCTTGAATATAATAAAGCTATTGACTTTACCTCTATTCAGGTATTAAATTTGAAGACCTTAGTAATAAAAAAAGAACTTTTATTTCATTGTTGGATGATTTTAACAGACTGGTTTCATTTTTGGTGTTAGGTTGTAATGCAGCTGAAATATACAAGTGTTTGATTAATTACTTTAATATTTATGTATACCTTTTATCTAATACTTGTGTTGGTTTCTATAGTTGATACTAGCATGTTGCTTTCCAGGTCGTCTGACTTGGCTTGTATACATAATCGGTGCAGCAATAGGTGGGCGGGTGTCTTTCAACAGTGCTGATGAACATGATGCTATGGATGGAGAGCTGGTATGCAGGTAACAAAACTTTAAAGTAGTGAATGTTTTCACTTCTGTTACAGAAATATCTACCATGTCTTTAGTTATCATTGTACAATTTTAAAAAATTCCTTTGTTTGAAAGAACATTATGCAGATTGCAGGAGAAACAAATATTTTTATATTTAAATTTAAGAAGTTTAATGTAATTTGAAATATTTAGAAAAATTTAAAGCTATTTTTCCATTACTGCTTTTCATTATTTTTTTCAAAAATATCAGTGTTTCTTTTAAGAATGAAGTATGTTAAGTAATCTTTATCACAATGTTGCTGGGTTTGTTTAAGTTAGAGCATTTCATTTTCTCCTTTTTGTTTCCAGTCACTGTTACATAAACATCAGTTGGTGTGCATTATTATACTTCCAAAATTTTTAAGTGAATTAAAATTTATTATTCTAATACACAAATACCTTTTGTGCTAGAAACTATTGTATATATGGTATCATAACATTATATTGATTTAATGATTAAAAATTAAAATCTGTCTTAACTTTCTTTTTTCTAATATGAGCATTTTCTTTCTCTGTTTTTTTTTATGATAGTCAACATGGTTTATTATGGTGTCTACCAACGAAATAAGTACAATTACCAAGTAAAAATATGTATATTTCAGGCTTGTAGAGGTATATTATAATCTGAGCTTTTTATTTAGTAGTTGAACTACAATAAAATGTCTTGACAAATGAGTAGGTATCTCAGATTAAAAACTAATGAATCCTGTAGCTAAAACCCATCATAAGGATGAGTTCTTAAGCTTCAGAACTCTTAAACAACTTGACAATCGTTCTATATGGTCTTAATCTGCTTTCAGAGTTTGAAAAATGTGGTAAGGTAATGCTAAACCCGAAGGTGGAACACTGTGTTTCCATATAGTTCCCATCTAGTTGAAGCTTGTGTAGTTTTCTTTTGTAGTTTTGAAATTGACTTTATAATATAGTATGTCTGTTTCAAAGCTCTGGAAATCTTTTGTGTCAATAATCATAGGTCTAGTAGGTAGGGTGACCTGAAGGGTTATTCATTGGCAGCATTGGAATTCAAATTCCTATTGGATATTGTGTGTTATTTAATGGGGTGTCAAAGCATTCAGTGAGGTGAGAAAACTACCAGCAAAGTAAAATAACAGAGATAACTATATATTGAGTATAAATCAGGTTAAGATTGCTTGAATATGTAAAAGGAACTTTTCAATCAGTAATATTAATAAATTTACAACTTTGCTCATTTCTTTCATATTTTTTTTATTTGTTGTTGTTGTGGTATCACTGATTGTACTTACAGGCATAAGATTCAAAATTGTATTAAAACACTCAGGTACACTTACAAGGTTTTAGGCTAATAAAAATACACAGTTGGAAACAAAAGACACTTTTTCTTATTAAAATAGCACTTCAGAGGCCTAAATATTGATACAAATATCAAACCGAAATTGCATTTTTGTTGACTTGAACATTTATTTAGGCAATTTAGTTGAGTTTGGTATTTTATTATGTGACCTCAAAACTCCGGAATGTCAAACTGACTCTTCTAGTGTCAAAAGTCAATCAAATGCAGCATTTTTGTGATTGAGGTTTCTATGCTAGTTCCTTTTAGCAAGTTTGTTGACAAAACACCCTGAAATGTTTGCTGTTTCAGCTCATTTAGTTGAAGAGCTAATACTTTTATCGGCTTAAAATCCATCAAAATATCATGATTTGTATTTATTTTTAAATTATTTTTTAGTTTCTTAAAGGTATTTTTAAAAATGAAGAACTAGAGAAAACATTTTTTATTAATCCAGGTTGGATAACCTGTTAAGTTATTTTCAGCTCTGCATAACTTAATGCTTACAACAGGTTTGATACATCCTAGCCAATGTTGCTTTATAATTGTAAATCTTTTCAGCCCTTTAGCTTTTTTCTTCTTAGCTGGACTAAATCAGTCATTATACTTTTAATTTTACTAATTGGCTGTTCTGTAGATACAGTGATTTTAACATCGAATATTTGACTAATAAATACATGTTTTGAAAATCATGAAGTTATCCTATATATATTAACAATATAACAGTGTAATATTTTACACCGTATTTTTGTTTCTACTCTTGTTATAAACTAGATTTTTTGTTTTTCAACAATTTATTTATTTGTTGTTATTGTATACAAAGATGTTATACTGAGTGATGTCATTTTGGCATAACAAACTTTAACCATATATTTATGGACACTCCTATTCTGTACATGTCACAATATTTTACTTTGGTTAATTGAATTGTATATGTAATAATCTTATTGTTTATGTGTGTCATGAAGTTATCATTAAAATTTACACAACAGTTCAAAGTTTTGTATTATCTTAGGTTTTAATTCCTTTATTTCAAAATAAACCTTAAGGAGAGATTCTTAAAATTGTGTTTGATGTAAAACTTAACTTCTGGAATTTATAAGTTAAACACGTTTTTGACATATACTAGTCTTTCACATATAGATAGAACCTAAGTCAATTGTTGTGGCTACTCATTTGTCTTTCAAGCTCCTTAAGGCACATTATAAAAAAAAATTCTTGGAACTCTTGACAGATGCCACACCCACCTTCTACACATAGAATTCTAAATTATACTTAGTTGAGCTAGAAGTTTAAAATTAATAGAAATAACACATTTTAAAATACAATATTATTTTGAAATTGGCACAAAGAATTCAGTCGAGAAGTTGTCAAACTACTCTTAGTGTTGCTATGTTTGTCATCACTAGCACTTTAATGTTGCTTCTTACAATTAAATTGTATTTAGGTTTTTGTCTTATATTATATTTAATTGTGTGTTATTGATATCTTAAAAAGCATATTAGGTTAAAAAATTGTATGAAATATATGTCAGGCTGCCTATTCATTAAGCTTAGAGAAGTAGGTGAATATTCTTATTCTCTTATATTCTAAAAGACGGCTGGTATGGGTTGAGAAATTTTTTATGTAGAGGAGCAAACCATGTTTCAACCTTCTTTGGTCATCTTTGCAAACCTGATGATGACCAAATAAGGTTGAAACGTTGTTTGCTCCTCTACATAAAAAATTTCTCAACCCATACCAGCCGTTTTTACATGTATATTTTTTTCTACAAGTGGATTTTCTCGTCATCATGGATTATTCTTAGATTCTGAAAAAGGCTAAAGTATTTCTGCCATGATACCCTAATATTGCTTGAAAACAACTGTTGGCATGTTGTGATAAGTGGTAAGGCTAAAGGACGGGAAAGAAATTTAAAACATGAGAAATAGACTATATGTGAAAAAGTTGAAAACTTTCTATCAAGGATGTCACCAAAAGTTTTCCTTAAGATTATTTGACAGAAAATTAAAAGATATTTATATTTTTCTTGATATGTTGAAAAACATTGAGTTAAGTATTGTTTTAACTGGATATCCTTCTCCATACAAGAATTAACCAAATGGATTCAACCCATAACCATAAAGTTAACTTGTATTTATCATCTATAAAATATTTTAAATGTATTATTATTACAAGCAATTGAATATTGTTTCCAGGATTGATTTATTTTATTTTTTAAATCTGTAGATTACTACTGAATGATTTTGGATTTTTTAAATTATTTAGTCTAATATTTAACAATGAGAGAGAGAGAAAGAGAATAGTCTGTGAAAAAAATTAATGCAATTGTTTCAGATAAGAAGTGTAACGTTTTACAGTAATTATTATTGTATTCCTTATCACATTCAAGTGTTTTTTATTGTTTATTTTTACAAATATCTTTAATGTCAAATATTGATGAATATCCATGATTATAATATATAGTCACATTATGAGAAAGATGCTGAGCTCCTGAACTCTTTCATATAACAGAGTTCTCCAGTTAATGAATTTGACTGATGCTAGACTAGCTCATGGAGGCTGTGAGAAGCTTGAACTAGCGATGCTCAGTTTCTTTGAACAATTCAGAAAGATATATGTTGGTGATCAGGTCCAGAAAACATCTAAAGTGTATCGAAGGCTATCTGATGTATTAGGCCTAAGTGATGAATCCATGGTGTTAAGCGTCTTCATCAGAAAAATGTAAGTATAAGAATTATCAGTAACTAACTAATTAAAATAATATTATTAATTGCTCTTGAATCATACCTGTAGGTTGTATTAGTTTTTATGTCTGCTTTTAAATTTTTAATAATAATTTCAGTAATACATTCATTACTCCTGTTTGAAATTACTTACAAAACCAAGAAGATAAAACTTTATGTATTATGAATGGAAATTATTATGAGTAAATACTTAGTGTGATATCTAACATTAATATAAAAAATTTAAGCTACTTTTTATAAAGTACTGATACAAGATACCTTTTAACACACCATACCTTGCATCTGAAGATCTATCACAGTTAACATCAAACATACTTGTATACATCATTATTGGGTGAAATTCCATCTTATTAAATTTTTTTTGCCCAAGGTAATAAAGGTTCACGTTCAGCATTTTTTGAAACAACTACAGTGAAGTATTGGCATGTCCCATCCTCCTTGCCTATCAGACCACTATGCTTTGGTGTACCATCAGTTTTCAGCTCCATGCTTAGATTCTAAACAGTTGGATCATCTTTTTTTTTTTTTTTGATTCAGAATGTGAGGCTAATGTTAATCAGGCACAATTATCTAGGATATGCCTTTCCTTTTCCTCTATTTTAAGACACTTGTTTTCTCTCCAGTTATTGTTGAAGGCTTTTTGTCAGTTCCTGATGAACTAAGTCTCTCCTTAGTCCACTGTGGCTCATTTATCAGCTTGTACTCTTTCTCTTAATATCTGACTTTTGTGCTTTTTGAACTTGCTGGGCAGAGATGTATTACTTATGGGGTTGTGTTTCCCATTCATACCTGAGAAATCTGTATCAGGCCTCTTTCTTATGCAGTACCATATTTCATGTCTTTCAGATTCCTAGGAATCAAGGTTTGATGTGGCTTGGTTGCATTTTTTGTCTTCTCTGGCCTCATGATTATCTCAACATCCTGCTTTCTACCAGGAGGTGCTCGTTCTTGTTTTCCAACATTATTATTCCTTACCAAGACCCATCCTTACCTTCCTCTTGGCACTTTTAACCTTACCATTGTTTTTCTTGCTCCTAGGCTAAGCAATACCATTGGTGTAAGTGACTTTGTGATTGGTTCAATACCAGTATGAGCCACAGTTCATCATTTTTTGTCAGTATGGGTTTTACAGGTTCTGTCCAAAGGTCTCTAACTTCAGTTCCAGTTTCCACCTTCCATTTCCCTTTTCTCCTATTCCCTTCCCACCTTTATGGGGCCCTACAATTCTTGGTTGTCTTACTGATGTGATCCAAGACCTGCTTCACAAAGAAGCTATTGAAAAGGTATATCTCAAGTGTCTGGGGTTTTATTCCTTTCTTGTGGTAGTCTCCAAGAGGGCATGGGATTGCAGACCCATCATTGATCTTTTCTGGTTGAATTCCTCTCTTCTGAATCCCCCTCATTTTACTATGGGGTCTTATCTCTCACTTTGGTGGGTGTTTTCTTTGGGACTGTAGATGACCAAATTTAACCTGATAGATATGTATCTTCACATCCCCATTACTTAAGAGTCTTGTCAGTCTCTTTGATTCTTCCATGAGGGTCTAGTATTCCAGTTCCAGACACTACCATTTTGGCAAACCTTGCCTCCTCATGTGTTTTGTTGGGTGGTACAAACTTTTGCCCATACTTTCACTCATGTCTTCATACCCATCATTAAATGGATGACTGGCTTCTGTTTACTTCTTCCTGTTCACATACCAGGGACCACACAAATGTGATCCTACACAAAGCAGATGTGTGATTTTCTTGATAAAAGAGAAGTCCATTCTTACCCTCACTCAGTACCTCATTTATTTGCATTTTTCTCTAATTCCAACCTCTGTTGGGCTCAACTTTCTCTTTGTCTATGGAGTATGGAGCGAGCAGTGCACAAGACCCTCATCTCATATTCTCTCACAGTTTGAGAGGTTCTATCTGCTTTGGTATGGAGATCTCTTTGGAAAGTTTTCCATAGGTTGATCTTATATTTGTTCCCTTCACTGGACACTTCTGGATTGACAGAACTTTTACTTGAAATCCGTGGACCATTCTAGTGCCTTTCCCTTCCTTGTCAAGGCCAACATTGCTAGGTTATTGAATAGAAATGTAACCATGGTAGGGGTTCCATTTCCTCTACCTCATCCAGATTTACATCTGGAAATGGATAGGTCTCTGGATGGTAAGGGCTATTACCTCAATACCGAGAAGGTTTCCAGCCTGTAGTTGGTTATTGGTCACAGGGTCTTCTCGAACTTATAGCAATTCATTGAGCTGTGTCCACTTTCTTCCTCTCATTAAGGGGAGGATGGTTTTGGTATCTGTGCTTTCAGACCCTGAATTTCCTTCTCTGGGCTCACAGTCACCACATTGTGGTCTTACCTTGCTGTGTTCCTGTTGCCTTTGATCTGGTTATGAATTAATTATCTTGATGCAACAAGATTCTTCCCATGAAGTGGTCCTTTGATCCACGTGTCATTAAGTGCATGTGTTCTCAGTTGAAAACACCTTATATTGATATCTTCAGCACCCATTGGAACAACAAACTTTCTTCCTTTTGGTCTCCCATTCTACATCTGCTAGTTCTGGAGGTGGCTAGGTTCAGTCAAGATTTGAGGAATCTTCACATCTATGACTGATGCAGTTTTGGTTCCCACAGTTTGACCTTTACTTGTGCAACCTCCCCTACCCTTACCTCTGTCATGATCCATGCTTAGTGAAACATCGTTCATTTAGACATCACCACCCTCTGTCTTCACATGTGGCTATTTTCAGGTTCCGTTCCTTGCCTTAACCCAGAGACTGACTACTTATGTTGCATAGTATTGGGTTCAGGATGATGGTGCTCTCTTCATGTGGTTGAGTGCAGTAGAGGCCCCTTTCTGATACATTCCTATAACATGAGGTTTCCTTCCTTGACTTTACATTTGTTTTTGGGAGACTTCATCTGCCTTGTAATACTAGTGACAGGATGTGTGTAAACTTATCCTGTGATTGACCAAGTGTTCCATGTCTTCATAATTCTGGATGCAGGATGTCTTTTCAGCATTTATAGTTGTGTGAGTTACTGTTTCTACTTTTAGGACCAATTACAGCTTTACCACATTTTTGTGGTTGAGTTTAGAAAATAACATGACTCTGTAATACTAAGTTTCATTTACTGTATTTCTTGCTCCAATGATAGTTTGAAAGTCTGTCCAGTTTTGGCCGAATGCTAACTTCCTCTTCATAATTGTGATTGTTTGACATTGATATGCTTTTTAGTTGTGGTTGGGGTTGGTTTGTTTATTGCATAATCAATATGTTCTAGCCACAGTGTTTATGTTGCTCAAATTTCACTTTTATCTAGGTGATCCTCAACCAGATATACAAGGTTTCAAAACCTGTCCTCTGCATTAAGCTTGTTGTTTTTCTTCGACTTACTCTCCACCTTTGTACCCAACTGTGAGAAAAACAGTAGAGGTATCACATATGTTAAAATACATATGAATTTGTGTGAACTGTCCCTTGACTTGCCATTTCTTGTCATGTGGGTATCAAATTTGTTTTTAAAAAGTTTTTGTTACGTACAGGAGCTGGCTGGTTTCAAGTCTGGTGTGTATGATGGTGAATAATTTGTGCTGACTACATTTTTTATGGATTGCACCTCTCAGAATGAATTGCATTTGTGCAAATCCTTTTTTCAATTAATATCAGGTTTATTTTCTTCTTACAGGATATAGGGCACACATGTTCCAAGAGTAGTGCTGTGGCCCAGGTGTGCTTCGATTTCATCTCTGAGCACACCAGTTACTTCTAGATGGTTGCTTTCTGTGTGGTTTAAATGTTAGTTAACTTCACTAGTTCCTCCACTTGTTTCAATATGGAATTCTAGCTTTTTGTGATTAGAAGTAAGACTGCATTGGAAGTTCAGATTATCTTCAGTTGACCCTTCCTCACCAGTTCCAGAGCTCATCATTTCAGATCCTGCCAATTCTTGAAAGTGGTGATTGAGTGGGAACATCAGAAGGAACTAGTTGCACCAACATAGATGGTGCAGTGTTTATATACATGTTCAAATATGGTACAAAATATGTAGGGTATATCGACTGGTGCACTGAGCAATAAAATATTTTAGCAATACTTAGGGGCAGGAACAAGATTGAAATAGCTTTATGTGAGTCAGTATAAATACCCATGTAATGTGAGGTATTGAAGCTTTATTCAAAGTGTAGACCATTAAGACTTTAAAATACTCTCAAAAGGTCCTTATCTTGCTAGTTCAAGCCAGCTCAACATGTGGGAACAAATTATTTAAAATAAATTTTATGGAAAAAGTCACCAGAGAAACAAATGTTTATAGATTGGGAGCTGCTACTGTCTGCCTGAGGTTCATAAACTAGTTCTTAATGGTTAAGTTGCTTGGGCACTTAACTATATTTTAAAACATTTAGTTTTATTCTCCTGCTTGGGTTACCTAAAACTACTAGAATATATGCCATCAAGATTAAATACAGTATCTTAAAATTATTACCAGTCTAAACTTGTATTGTCTGTGTTATGAGAGTTAGAAATAGGTTGAAGAACCTTAGTAGTTTATTTTTTTAAATAGATAAGTATAATCTGTTTATCCAGAAAAATTCTAATGCTAAACTCTTTGTCTCAGTAATTTGTTATTGATAGGATCCTATGATGTTTTGAGATTTATAATTGTTACTGTTTTTTTATATATAACTGAAGAATTACTAATTTGAAGTATTGGAGCACCCAAGAACAAATTATAACAAAGACCCTGCAGCTGTTGAATGACCTGTCTGTAGGCTATAGTAGTGTGAGGAAGTTGGTAAAACTTGAGGAAGTTCAGTTCATGCTAAGTAATCATACTGTAAGTCCTTTCTCTGTCGTTTCAAACAGAGTTTAAACTTTATTTTTGGTTTGGCTGAGGCTGTCACTGATAATTTACTTACTTGCATAGGAAAAAAGTGCATTTCTCTAAAGTACATAGCCAAGAAACATGTTAATTTTTATTCTGAAGGTTTAGAGAAAATAAAATAAAAAATAAATATTTCTTAAACTTAAAGGAAATTGTGAAAATTATAGTTTTTGTTTGTTTTTTATTTTATTTTTTGTAGGTGTGTATTTCCAAGCAGTTTAATAAAACTATTTTAAATCTGTTCACTTTACATTATAGATGTTTCATAAGTTACTCTTTTTATTTTTTTATGTAGAGTGAACATTTTCCCTTTTTGGGAAACAATGCACGCATAGCAGACATGAGATGTCGTTCTATGTTTTACACATCTATGGGTCGCTTGCTAATGGTAGATCTTGGAGAAGATGAAGAAAAATTTGAACATTTTATGATTCCATTAACTGGTAAGTTGGCAGGAATTTAAGTTGGAGTCAAAATATGTGTTGCATTGTAATGTATTTCATGGATTTCAGTTTTAACATTTAGTAATATTAAGCCTTCCAAACTGCAAAAGCTAGGTTTTAAATGTGTGTCATCATGTCTTGGAATACATGATGTTTCTTCTTATGTGATGGAAGGTATGCTTGAATAGATGTATTCATATTAGTATTTAATGGAAAGCAGAGTTTGTACATTGTATATAGTCTATAATGTCATTGTTAGTATTTGTGTATTTGTAATATTTTCCCCCTTTTCTTTCATAGGTGCTTTTGATGCAATAGGAAATTTATTAGCAAGTGCAGAATCACCAGTTTTCAACACAACAGAAGCAAAAGTTTGTGTTTTTTGTTTATTATGTTTAAAATTCGTGGATTCAAGTAAACTTAATTAAATTAATGCATTTTACTCAGTGAAAAAACTCATTTTTTTGGTTTTGCATTGAATAAATTTTTGAGTTGTGGATCAATCAAAGCTCTTTTTGAAGGCCTTTTGAAAAATTCTGTTGTTTGTGTTAATTAGAAATAACTATTTAATATGATTTTGAGTTATGCTTGAATACAATTTTCATATAAACAGAAATAGAAATAATGAAATAAGATTACATTTGCTTGTGCAAGGTTGTATTTCCTCAATTTTGTTTAAATTAATCTGTGCAATATTCTTTTTCATTGGTCATAATTAGAGGAATATGGATGGACCATGCACTCACCATTGTGTAGACCAATATAAACAATGATCTTACAAAGATACTTCACACTCTAGTAAATCAACATCATCATTATTAAATTGTGTGCCCTGTTTTATTAATACATGGCTGTTTTGCTACATTTTTCCTATGTTACTCACTTTGGAAAGATGGTAAACCCATTTAATTTTTTCCACAGAATTGAAGAACAGTGTTACCTTCTGTGGCAGGATAACGTTATTGTTGGAAGTTTACCATGTTTGGACTATTAGTAGTCAAAATCATCAGTATCATTGGGCACCTGTACTTTTCTGGATTAGTGGCAACATTTCTTTACCAGTGTTTGGTAAATTGTGTTTGAAGAGCCCATATTAACAGTATTCTCATTGAAGCATAATTAAAATCGATATTTTAATTGGAAGTTTGGTTGTTGTATGGACAGACAAGACATTATGATTGGGTCTTACAATGTTTCCAATAGGTGGACTTGATGATTGGTTTATTATTGAAGCCAACTTTCAAGTGTACAATTGAATTGGACTTAGTTCTAATGCAGGATAATGTCCAGTGTTCAGTGTTATAGTGTTAATTAAGAAAACACAAAAGTTAAGGATGCTGGACAATTAATGCTTTAAAAACACAAATGATGCCAGAAAACTTAGTACTGCAATAAGTGATATATAGAACATTGTTCCCTGTAGCACTGTCTGCCAGTTGACTAGAATTATTCCCTATGGATTGTATTAATTGCAGTGGATCCTAACTTGTTACTTTAAGTCCCAATCCAACAAGAAAATGCAACACAAGTTTCACTACAAACATTTTCTGGTAAAATATGAAAGGCATCTTTCTCGCTATATCTGTTTTAAGTAACTTTCAAGCTTCTCCTTACCTGAAGATAGAAATAGAATATGTGAAAGCATTTGCAAAAGAATGGGTCATGTGGAAAAGTTGCAATTAAACAAGCTGATTTATTTCACATGTATCCATTTACAAGTACTTAGACTTTTAATGTGATCATAAAAATTGAAACCCATTGAGATAGTGTACTGTAAAGTTTCTCTGAATTTTTTTTTTTTTAACATGACCTAGAGAAACTAAATCATCAGTATCTAAACAAAAGAGTGAAATAGGGCTTTGGGTTTAAAATATTGTGGGGATGTTTTTCTGTTGTAGATTGGAAGATATCAAAATTGATGGTACTGAAGAGAAAGGATGGCATCACAATTTTGTGATCTATCATGGTGAAAATACTGAATGCTATTAACTGGTTGTTGCTTTGAATTTTAGCAAAGTACTTATAAAAAAAAAAAATGCCTTCTCGAATAGTAAAAAGTTATTTGGAAAGAAAGAGAATGATATAAAAGCCATGAAGTAGAAGGTTCAAAGCACCAGAACTAATCCTTTTGAAAATTTGAAGCAGCAGTTGGAAAGTATATGCATGATGCTATAAAGGACAATGCAGTTCTTTAAAAATTATACATCAGGGAATTTTTAAAGGTTCTTTTCAGGCAACAAGGGGAAGGATTAATTATTTCTGGACTGGTTGGAAACTAAGAACCAAATCTCTGAGCTGTTTATACCATCCACCAATTAAAGTAATTGAGCATTAAATCATGTTAAGAGCTTCTCAACAATAACATACAGTAACTTGACATTTTTATTCTTTAAGCTGTGTCACATTTTCAAATGTTAATGATGTGGTGATTAGTCACTAAGAATTTTGTGTAGAATACCCTTGTTGTGAAATAAAATTTGACATCAACATTATTCATGCTTGTTTTCTTATCATTTAAAAAGTGAATGTTGAGCTTTGGCTGCATTGAGCAGCTTTTCAGTTGTAGTGTGGAAGATGGACTAATGCTTGGACAGACACCACAGTTTATAACACTCATATATGTACAAGATGTGGTCTGGTTGTATTTCTCAAGTATTTTTTATGTTTAAAATGGTACAGTTTGATAGTACATTTGGAAGTAGAACTTAAACAGAAAATCTAGTGATTCACCAATGAGTCATCAGTAAGTTAGCATACGTACAATGACAAAATCCATAGTGTGATTCCTCATTGTAGACACAGCACAGAGATCCTACTGTGTAGCTTTGCCCTTAAAGAAACTTGAATCTGGGAATGAGTTTCCCCTGTATTATGGGGAAAAAAAAAAAACTATAGCTACAAAGTTGGAAGGAACTGTAAATTAATAGTCTTGGAGAACTGATGGTATCCATATACAATTGATAGTATAAGTGAAACTATAAACCCTGATCATTCAGTTTGTGTTTCAAAAGTAAACTTTTATCTAGTAAAGATACAAGATGTGATTCAATATAACTTTTTCAGCATTGTTAGAAAACATGAGTGTTAAATCATTTTTAGTCAAATGTTTAGCAGTATTTTTATTGGTTAATCAACTTGTGGTACTATAAGGGTGCTTTTTTTTTTTTTTTACAGAAAGCTTTAGTTGGCTTAGCAAGGGACTTAAGAGGTTTGACATATGCTTTCAATACCAAGACCAGTTACATGATGCTATTTGAATGGATGTATCCTTCTGTATTATTTGGTATTATTGTGAAGTGTGAATAACATATATTATTAATTACTTTCAAAATGGTCTTGAAGGTCCCCCATATTAGTAAACTTAGATCAATGCTGTCATAAATAAATAAACCATCGTTTGATGACTTAACATAAATGTATCTTATATAAGAGTTGATGAAAAGTTGAAAATGCATTTCCAATCTCATTCATTTTTGAATTTTCTTCATTAATTTTTGTTTTTCTTCAGAATGTGGCCTGGCATGGCCAGGTGGGTTAAGGCGTGTGACTCGTAATCTGCTCATAATCGTAATCCAAACATGCTCGCCTTTTCAGTCGTGGGAGTGTTGTAATGTGATGGTCAATCCCACTATTTGTTGGTAAAAGAGTAGCCCAAGAGTTGGCAGTGGGTGGTAATGACTAGCTGCCTTCCCTCTAGTCTTACACTGCTAAATTAGAGACAGCTAGTGCAGATAGCCCTCGAGTAGCTTTTCGTGAAATTCAAAAACAAACAAAGAAATCTTCAGAATGTACACTTGGTGCTAGTAAGCTTTATTTTTAACAATAACCAAAATTAATGTGGCATTGTTTCTGAAAAAAAATTATTATTATATTATTTTGGATTTTCTTAATGGTTATTTTAAAAACAATTTTTGGAATACCTCCTGCATAGATTCTGTGAAAAATACAAAAAGCAAAAGCATTTGAAATTCCCAATGACTGCTTATGGTTTGGAAATGTAATACTGTCTTTTCATAAAATAATGACTGTATATTTTGCAATTTCATAAAGTAATAACTGGGTGTGCTTTTCAAATTAATATTCTCTTTCAATAAATTTATTCTTAAATTATTTACATAAATATGATCGAACACTTTAAAATCTTAACAATTATTGGTCAGTTACCCAGCCTATACACCTGTTCTTCATCGAGCAATTGAACTTTGGTATCATGACCCTGCAGTTACCACTCCTGTCCTAAAACTGATGGCAGAATTGGTTCAAAACAGATCTCAGAGGCTTCAGTTTGATGTATCTTCTCCAAATGGTATCTTGCTTTTCAGGGAAACTAGCAAAATTATTTCCAGTTATGGTAAGTTATTTATTATAGCTTGTTGATAGATCATGATTTAATTTTAGAACATGAGAGTTTAATACAATAGAATGTATTACTCTGTATGTATTCATAATAAAGAATATGCAGTTTGTTTTATCTTAAAGTTAAGCCTTCATGTAATACTAGTATTATCAGCTATAGTTTGACAAAGTAAATGAATTTATTTTATTGATTCATAACTGTTGTAGGTATATTAATTAATTAAATAATGTGTTTTAGGGATAATTGTCATCTGCTAAGAATAAAGCATTGTCATTGAATACATTAAACTTACAGCTATTGGACTGTTGACAGTCTATTACAATAAACTAATCTTAAACGAATAGATTTATGTGATAGATGAAGTTGTAGCTGTAATAAAAAATAATAGAGAAATATGTTCATTGAGAAATGTCTCAAATATTAGATTTGTTTAATTTACTGAAGTTTTTCTTTAACAAACTTAAGGTACTTTGAAACCTTCTTTAGTTCATTCACAACTATTAACAGCTTTGATAGGACTAACATTGTTTGGTTAGACTGTTAACAGCTGTGATAGGAATACTACTGTTTGGTTAGACTGTTATCAGCTTTGATAGGAGTAACACTGTTTCATTAGACTGTTGATGTCTTTAGCAGAGTGTTATTACTGTGTGAATGGTCTTTTAATGGCTAAATGTAGTACTCTCTGATTGGCTCATTAATATCTTTGGTATTGTATTGTTTGCCATTTGGTGGTTTTATACAGAAAGTACTGTCTAATTGGACAATTAGTGACTTTGGTACAAATAGCACTGTCTAATAGAAAAATTAAAACCATAAATTGTATCTATTCAGTGGCAGAAAGTTTAGCATGAACAAAATTTCAGGTTACCTGATGTAAAGCATCTAAAAATGTGTTTCTTGTGTGTAAATTATGAGGCAAAAAATTTTAGTTATATTATTTTCATATCACATCTTTTTAATATAGTTAGGTTTGTAATATTTACATTGTAATTACTTGTGTTAACAAATAAAAACAATGTACATAAAAAATAAATATATTTTAGTTAGTCTTCTGTTTTAAAGAATGAACCTTCATTAATGCAAACGTTTTACTAAATTGTTTGCCCAAAATGTAATTCATGCAGTTTTCATATATGCACTTTAAAACACAAACAATTATTCAAACAGTAAAACTTGTCTAATACTACTTTAATTTATCAGGCTTTCTGACTTATGTATGAAAAGGTTTAAAACTTTTTCCTTACTTATCAGAGCTCTAAAAATCTGCTCAAGATGTGGCACATTTTACCAAATAAAATAAAGATGTTACATTCATATACTTTCCACAGTGGCATTTCCATCAGTAATAAACATGTATCATTAGAAACTAAGTGTGAGTAAATAAGCAATTTCCAGAACAAGAACTGTTGTGATTAGGTTAAATATTGATATCTCAGAACATGAAGATGGAAGATCTTCTTTTTAAATTTGTTCTGTCAGTATCTGTAGCTGGTATTTCTAGTTAGTGGACATTCTGAAACCCATATAAGGGAAATACAAAAAAGTGTTTCTAATTGGTGAACATTCTGAAAATTATAAAAGGGAAGAAAGAAAAATCTGAAATTGAGAATTCAGAGTGGAAATGTACCATGTGACACATGAAGATAGAGAATTCATTTAAACATTTCCTTTTTAAAATAAATAAGTTTTACAAAAGGATTCAGATCATTTAGTGAGTTGGACAAATAAATGGTAAATAAGTTTTACTTATAATAAATGCAAGATATTGCCTGTTGGTTATCATAATTTAATTCATATGTATAATTTGGATGGGAATAACCTCAACAGTGTCATGAAAGAAAAGGATTGTGTTGTAATGGTTGAATAGTCTCTGAAACCATCCAAGCAGTGTGTTGAATACAACTATATTAAAAGTTTGTAATGTGTATTTTGACCCATCTATACAATAGGGTTGATAATATCTGATTGGGCCCTTATGACTTTGGTATTTGTAGCACTGCCCTATCTGACCAATAATGGCTTTGGATACATGTGGCATTTTCTAGTTTGAGTGTTAATTACTGGTTCATGTAGCATTGTTTGTTTGTTATAGTGAAATTGTGGTTTATGCAAGCCAAAGGTTAATGTAATTAAGGCTTGTAACCTAGAATGTTTAAGCATCTAAATGTGGTCATTTCATTTGTTGTTGTTTTTTGTAGTTTGAGAACTTTTATATCTATTAGAATTAAGAACATTCAGGTGGATAGTTTATATTAATTAAGTAATACTTTGGCAAGTCTCTTTTATACCTGCTCTGTTATGTAGAATATCAAAGAATTAATCTGGTGATAATGTTTTATTAACATTATTACTGTGTACAGACAAGATATATTTAAATGATAGACAAGAATACTTAAGCATATCTAATTTATGTACTCTTTTGTTTTCTTTCCAGGAAATAGAATACTAACATTAGGTGATATTCCAAGGGACAAACTCTATCCATTGAAATATCCTTCAATAGTTGTTTTTTTTATAGTATAACATTATCCAGCATGAAGTCATATATATTTTTAACAGCCTTTTAATTTATTAATGTATTTCCAGTTCTTTAGGTTTTCTGTTAAATGTTGAATCCACCTATGCATTAGATGGAAGATAGTATATATATTTTCAAGAAATTTTCATTTGGATGTAAATTTATCATAGCAAAATATATCAAACTTGTATTTGTATGATGTTTGTAATATTCATGATTGAACTATCTTTATTCCTGAAGTTAAACCTAAATTAAGTTCTACTTCAACTATTTTGTGTTTACTGTAAAGAAATTTAGAATCATAATTACTTCCAATGTTGAACAACTTTGTTATAATAACAGAAATTGGGTTTTGGTACCTCTGGTGCATAGAGCACAGATAACCCAGTGCATAGTTTTATGCTACAAAATATTAAACCTGAGAAATCAACCTACAGACATTTAAATAATCACTTGTAACTAATTCCAATTAGATTTTGAATTCATGAAAAAGATTTTTATAAAATAATTTCAGTGATATTACAAGAAGCATTGTATCATTTGAAATTCTGAGAAAAATTAAAATAGTCCATCTCTTAAAAGTTCATATAGCACATAGAACTTATAAAAGTGTTTATAAAGTTATAAATGTTTTCTTATAACAAATAAGACTCTCTGTTGTTAAAAATGTACAGTTAATTATTGACAAGTTCTACCATTCATTTTGAGGAACTTAAAACTATTACATTCTTAACCAAGACCCACATTAAAAGGGATTTCCATCTGCTTCTCCATGTTTAAGTCTGCACTCTGCGGTGGTTACGTCAACTTCGGAGTGTTCAGGTTGTATGGTGACAGTGCCTTGGATGATGCTCTTAATGCTTTCATTAAACTTCTTTTGTCTATTTCGCAGAGTGATCTTTTGGTAAGATGTAACCTTTTGTACTTTAATACTGTATGACAGAGTTATGTGTGTATAAACCTGTTATTTTGACCTATCACTATGATTATCTCTAACAATGATTTGGAAACCACAGTTTCCTTTATAAATATGGAATTCATTGAGTGAGGTTTCTCACATCAAATATGACATATACATAAGAGTATGAAAAATGTGTTACAAAAATTGTTGTTTTTTTATTCAGTTTTTTTTAACATAAAATTTTCCATTTTAAGGTCATCTAAGTATTTGATTTCAAAGCCACGATTACAGAATAATAATAAATTGTCTCCACAAAGACAGATTATACAGTACATTAAAATGCAGATGATTTTGATCTAACAAACAGAAAATAATTATATCCTCACAACCGAGGCAGTAGCAGTTATCAGGTAGGCTTGGTTAGGTTTAGCTAGAACAAGTGAAATATTTCACTGAGTTACATCATTGTTCTTTGAGTATTACCGTAAGTGGTTTCAGGTAACAAAAAATAACTTTTTTTGTTATAATGTGTTTATTGAATGTAATTTGATATTAACATAGCCTGAAATACGAGGTCTGTTCAAAAAATACGCGGACTGTTTGAATTGAACGGCTCCAGTTGGTTCCAGGGGAATCCGCTTGGTGTCGCTAGGTTCGCACAGATCAGCTGATTACAACGCCATTTCCGATTGCAGATATCTTCATTTCTGTATTATCTAAGTGGTTTTAAGTGAAGTGCAATTTTTTCGTTTGGTGGATTTCAGAATGAATGACCTGAAGGAGCAACAACTTGCTGTGAAATTTTGTGTTAAACTTGGAAAATCTGCGACTGAAACTTTTGGTATGCTTAACACGGCTTGCGGTGATGTTGCTATGAATCGTACTTCATGTTTCAAGTGGCATGAATGTTTTAAGGATGGTCGACAATCCATTGAAGATGATGAGCGTCCTGGACGTCCTTCCACGTCAACTGACAACCCACACGTCGACAAAATCAACACCCTGGTGCAGGCAAATCGACGTCTGACTGTCAGGGAGCTTGCTGAAGAGTGTGGGATATCAGTTAGATCTTGTTACGAGATTTTGACCGAAAAATTGAAGATACACCTCGTTGCTGCGAAATTCAGCCCTCAGAACTCGTGAGTTTTTGGCCAAACACTCGATCACTGTTCTTCCCCACCCCCTACTCACCTGACCTTGCTCCTTGCAATTTTGTTCCCCAAACTCAAAAGACCCTTGAAAGGAAGAAGATTTGAGACGATTCCCGAGATTAAGGCAAATGTGACGAAGGAGCTGGAGGACATTACAAAAGAAGCGTACCAGGACTATTTCAATAAGTGGAAACACTGTTGGGATAAGTGTGTGCATTGGGGAGGAGGGTACTTTGAAGGGGTCCCAGGCCTGTAACTTCTAAATAAAGTACATTTTGTTTTATGACGTCAGTCCGCATATTTTTTGAACAGCCCTCATATATAACAGTAAGGCCCTGTAATCCTTTGTTACTTTTTACAATTCTTCTTATGATTTGTAGCTAGAAGTCTTAACTATTGTAAGTCTCAATATTTTTGAAATTTTAAAACCTAAAAAAACTGTAGTCATGAGATCAAATTATATGAATGTTTTAAGTAAAAACAAAATTCTGGTTAGTAATTTCATATTTAGTTTTGTGAAACTTAGCTTGATTTGCTGTGAATAAAAAATGCCAAGGGGATATGATTCAAACTCCTCCATTTAAGAAAATACAAATGTTCTATATGACATTTCAAGTGGTAAAGTAACATCCTTAAGCTGTGATTTGCTTGTGAGGTATTCTACACCATCAGATTTTTAATGTCAAAAACAACAACTTCTAAGTAACATTTTAACTCAAAATTATGTTTATTTCGGTCAATCTAATTCTTAAAATTTATGAGTAAAAGCATGGCCTTTCACCCAGTACCAGGGCACATCAAGCTGGCTGGGATGCTAAAGATATAGCAAGGTTTCATGGACAACAGCTGTTACGATGTAAATTAGATCAAATCAGTCAGTTGTATGTCAGTTTTATTTAAAACATTTACAAATCGGCTTTTTGAGGGTAAGAATTAACAATATTTATTTCTCTATTTTTATTGTTATTTTAGTTCAATTAATTTTACCATCATTCAGAATTACTGGTGAACCAGCAAGTGTCTTCACATAGCTACCACAGCAGTAATAGTAGAAAATTATCTAAGTAATTTTAATAACTTACAAGTGGAACAAAAGAAGAATGTATTATTGTATGTCAACCACACCATACTTGCCATATTCAGTGTTAATGAGGTCTTTGTTTGACGAAAGGTATTGTTAGCAGTGACATTCAACAGATAAGAAATTATTTGTTAAGCTGTTAACTCATACTGGGCATTCTAAGAATGACAAGGTTTGAATTTCAATTATTAATTGATTAAATATTCTGTTGTTTTTTTTTACAGTGTTATGATTCTAGAGTTCAACATTTAATTCAACAATTATCTTTTCTCACAGGACTACCCCAAATTGAGTCAAACTTATTACGTACTTCTAGAATGTTTAGCACAGGATCATATGAACTTCCTTAGCAATTTAGAACCTCATGTTTTTTTGTATATATTGTCATCAATATCTGAGGGTCTTACAGCTTTAGGTGAGCATTTTCAAAGGTTTTATTTATAGAGTTTATGGTAGTTAAATATCTAATTACAGAAAAGTAAAGCTTGCAGATAGATGGTGTGTGTGAGTTTGCTGAAAAAAATAATGAATATAAGGAAAGCAATTTTCTGTAAGGTTTAAGAGAGTGCGAATTACAAACAATAATTACTCAGTGTTATAATATGTGTAATAGTAACTTTAAGTATTAAAAAAAGGTTCATATTTTGTATATTATTATATATTATAGATGTATAATGCATAAAATTGTTTTCCATCAATCCATAACTTCTATTTTTTTAACCTTTAATATTTGTGAAAGTGGAATTCTTAGAGTCAGATATTAAAATCATGAACATTGTTTAGTAACAGTTTTTATACTGACATATTGTTTAAGTCATTGATATGACATCTCAGTATATAATCTTTTGCCTTTAGGTTAACTCAAAGCAAAATTTTCAAAAACATTTTCTTTCTATCTTAATGTCTCTTGTTAGACTTTGCTGGAAAATCATGAAAGAACTAATATATGTACGTGTACAAACGTTAATGGACTGAGTAGCCATCTAACTTTATAATGTGAATCACAAGAGTACAACAAAAAATTAGGGAACCACTGTCAAGTTTTTTAAATTTTAAGTGTCTTCTAGGTAAGAGTTTTTCATTAGTCATTGCTTCAGAATTAAGGCATATTACAAAATAGAAAAAATAATGTTCCACAAAACAAAAAATGTGGTGTGTGAGCACAGGATTGACTGTATTCAGAGAGAAGTTAAAACCAGTACTAAATGATATTAATAATGAAATAATTGTTGAATATTTTACAGCTGAAAAGTAAATAGTATGAAATTAATTTATGGATTTTGTTCTATGATATAAATTAGTATGAAAAAAATGTAATAAATATTAATTACTGATAGTGCTAAGCAGCACATTGCAATGGTTAACTGAGGCTGAAGTCTTGATACCAGGAAGAAGATCACATGCACACACTGCATTTTGAGGTCAGTGGTGTATTCCAAGAGTGACAGGCAAATATCACTATTAGTAACAGGCAAAATTATTTGTAAAGTATGCGTAAAAAGTTTGTTTTTTGTTGATTAATGTATTTTTTTTAATTATCAAATATGATTAAAATGTTGAATGCTCTTGACATAATGTAGAGCATGTGTAAACTTAACTACTATACTTTCTCATCTTTCATGTGACTTGTTACACTTCCATCAGGAAGACATGTACAAGTTTTGTTCTCCCACCACAACCCAGAATTTCTTGTTCAGAGTCATGCTGGTAGCTTTTCTATAATGGATTTGGATGTCAATGTGAAATTTGATTCAAGTACTTCGAACAGTATTACAGCTTGTTCAATTTCTTTAAATTGTTTCTCTTGGTGTCTCTAGCAGGTTTCACAATCACATGAATATTCAATTTCAGTATCACCCACCATTTTCTCATAATTTTGAACAATATCACCTTTTGCTGAGGCCTTTAGTCTGTCTTTAGTGTGTGTGCATTACAAGATTATCTGTTAACCTAAATCCTGAAGAATCTTCTGCTAATTTTGTTCACTTTTTCTCTCAAACTTGTTCTATTTTACATTTTGAATCAGTTTTCATCCTATCTGGTGATGCTAGTGTTGTTTTAAATGTTTCTGTACTTCATTCATTATTTCTTCCACATTCTTCAGACATTTGAGTTGTTAAATATTAATAGACTTTTAACCATACTTGTAATACTATATGAGATTTTCATGCTCAGATTGGTCACTGGGTGAGGACTTTCACATGTCTTTCACTCTGTCCCATTACTGGTATTCTGCCCTGCACACCTTGATTTCTCTTATTTTGTGACTTCTTTACGGTGATACGTTTTTCTCTTTTTTGACGTTTCTTTTAGTCAGGATTTAATATCTACTTTGCGGTTTTCAGAAACTGTGGTTTTGACAGACACTGTTTCAATTACTACATAACCCTTTATGTTCATCTGACATTTTAGCCCACTGTGCCATGTTGCAATGTCTTGTTAGATTTTTCACTTAAACTGGTTTCCCACTTTTGAAAGAAGCATAGCAGGATTTGATCAGGGTTGTAGCATATCATCCCTCTGTAAGATGACCACCAAGAAATGTTTTATCTTTCTGCCTTACCTTTATCATTTACTTCTCAGTCAGCTTTTATATCTACTTGTACCTTTCAACCCTTTTGAGTGGCCTAACATTGAATCTCTTTGATGTGTTCATTGATTCTTTAGTTTTAGGCAGTTGCTTTGTTTGAACTTTTGGAAGGTCATCTGTTTATTTGTAGGACACTTTAGTTGGTCATACCTTTCATTTCAGTGTTTGTTATTATTTTTTACTTTTCATCTCTTGTAGTTCCAAAGAAACTAAAAGACCTATCATAGACCTTCCTCAGCTTAATCTCTACCCAGGATACATTTCTTACAGACATGAAGATGTTACAAAAGTTTCTTCATGCCATTACAGAGTCAGCCTATTAGAATTTTTTGTAGCCAATCTCTTAGCCACATATGCAGCTGTTGGTAAACTCTCTATGTTAACCTGAAGGTGACCAAAAAAGGTCAAAATGCTGTTCTGTACTTTATTCTAATTAAAGTTTTAATACCCACACCAGCCATCTTTATAATATATTTTTACTTCAAGTGGGTTTCTTGTCATTATGAAACATTACAGACTGTCTCCATTAAAAACTTACATTTGTTCTTCAGTGTTAAAAATTCTAAACATTTATTTTCTTTAGCTTCACAGTCACAAATTTAATTATAAAACTTATCTCATCTCTAAATGAAGAACAGTTGGAAAATGGTTTCAGATTAAAAAATATTTCACATGTCTGAGTCTGTGATCTGCATAATGTTTGGTCTTTGCAACATCTTGTATATGGGTGAAACAGATTGCAAAGTTAATTGAAAGATCTTATGAACACAGAAGCTACTACTAATGTTAACATCATTGAGCCAGTGTCCTGACATTTTTAGCTATAATAAATTCAATTTTCACATCTCAAATTAGTTGTTCTAAGGTCTTCTTCAGTTGGATGTTTCTCACAAGACCACTGGGAACAGAACCTTATTTATATCCCAGGAACCTTTTCTCCATCAGGATTGAACAAAATAATTTCATTTAATGTTTCCTTCTGACTCGTTGTGTGTATATTATGGTTGTTTACTGTGACATAAATTTTATACCCATACCTTATGCCTTCATGTTTCTTCCAGTAGTTTATTTTAGTGCCCATAAAAGCCTGGCACGGCGTGTTGGTTAGGGTGCTTGTTGTGCAACCATTACTAAACATGCTCATCCTATATGGTCTGAGCCAGCTTGGCGTATAAAAATATCTTCCAATTCCAAACTTGTTGAGATCAAGATTAGATTGTTACAGAGAAGTTTAGTGATCATGAAATATAAATTTGCTATGCATTGTTTCAGGATATCTTGTTTTACGTTTTCATTCACTCACATTTATTTGTTTAGTTTTTTGCATGTTATTTATCTGGATTTTACTTTATTGTTTGTTTTGCACATACAGTGTTTTAACGTATGTTTCGTGCCATTTATATGTTTCATTTTCTTTCTTTTTTTCTTTGTTTTCTTTTCCCTAAAGTAACCAGATTCAACTTAGCTAGAAATCAACATAACAAACACACCATGATGCTGAGAAACCAATAGGGCTAAAATCTGTTATATGTATCACCGGCTAACCAAGTGAACTCTTCAACAAATTTAATAATGTGCTCATAGTTGTATGTATATATGTTGTTGATATTCAATGTATAACTTCCCAAACCTTTTGAGAATTTACATGCCCATGTGACATAAATTTCAGAGCTGTTTAGTCAACAGTACTAAAAGTTTAAGTATTTAAAAGCTCATTTTACAACAGTAACAATGATATTTGATACCTGTAGTTGGCACAGCACAATATAACCCATTCTGTAGCTTTTTACCTAATAACAACCGAACCAAACTTCTCATATCCCACATGACTTGTGTACAGACTGTTTTTCTTGATGAAGCATGAGTTGAAATGTGGAATTAGCCATTTTTATTTCCAGAGAAAGTCACATGATTTAGCCATTTTTAAATTTCAGATACCATGGTATGTACAGGGTGTTGTGCAACGTTAGATCACATTGTTACTTACCTGTTCAAGCGGTTATCTAAGACCAGTAAAAAAGTGCGTCACCCTTCTGGCCAACAGGATGGGGAAGCGTGTTTACGTGTTTTAGAACATCATCCTGAGATTCTCCAACAGGTAAATATGAACAGGTAGTGTAACATACTCAGGAAATATCATGTGTGTAACCTTAATACATATATTGTGTGTGTACTTATGTAATGTCTTTCATAACTATGTTACTTTAACCATGTATTCAACATTTATGTTTATTATGATAATAACAAAAAATAAAGGTCACACAAAATAGAGAGTTTTATTCTCATGGTAGGTAACTTTGTGTTGAAAGTAAGTGACTGCTGAAATTTGAATATCTGGTTTGTTTGTGTTTTAGACACACAGTTTCCAATTTTCACTTGAAACTGCTGCTGCTTCTACAGCAAACCATGCTCTTAGTACAAAGGATAAAATTTACATTATAGACTTTTGAATTCTGTTTTGTACAAAGTCTGAGGTGGACTAATTAGACAAAAATTACCTAATTCCATGTAGGAAGTGGTAGAAAATCATAGAAAAAAAAAAATATTACTAGTTTAAATATTAGAAATATAAGTTGTCAAAGGTCATACTCTCAGAAATTGAAATTTTGTGATGATATATTTATTTTTAAATTCATTCAAATTAATTTGTTCACACACTTTCTTACATAAAACAAGTAATATATATATTGTTACAAGTTTATCCACATCTACTGTTTCAGATATATAGTATTATACCACATAGAGTCATTCTACAGATTGTTATAATTTTTTAAGCTAGACAATTGTAACTTGTATATGAACTTCTATCTGACCAGTTGAAGTAGGTAATTATTTCTTTTAATTGTACTTCTTAATTAAATGATATATTTTGGATGTTCTAAGCTAACTTATTTGGTAAGAAAAGTTATACTTTCGTAGTTGTTAATTTTAATTAAATGGCAATATGAGTTATTATGGGACAGGTTAAAGTCTGTCTACATTGGGATAAAACAGTATTTAGGCTTTGTTATCATAATAACATTTCTTTAGCAGATAAAAAATATTGATAAAGCAAACCACATGGTTAAAAATGAATTTGAAATCTGGAAGAACCACTGAAAAAAAAGAATAGTAATATATATATTTTCCAGGAAAACTAGTAATCAGTATATGACATATATGTTATGAATAAAATATCTTTGTAAAGCTACTGTATTTTACTTTCATGTCCAACCGATAAAATAATTCTGCACGATTTGTTTTCTATCTTCTGATGACTTACATGTTGAATTAGATTCTCATTATAAGTTTTTTTTTCATTTCAGATTCACACATCACTCAGTAAACTAAATTGCAACCTGAACTTTTTACATCATGATGTCTGTTATTTGCCAGTAAACACATAGTAACAAGATTAACATATTTGAATATTTGTTGTGTTAAACTTGTTTGTGTTCATAAGTTACTCTCTCTTCACAGATGCTCTCTACTATCTTGAATATTATCATGTTTGAAGATTGTCGTAACCAGTGGTCTATGTCCAGACCTCTGTTAGGCCTAATTCTACTCAATGAAGAGGTAAACAATGTTTGAACTTTGTGTGGAGCCTGAAAGAAGTGTATTTATTTACAAAATTATAACTTACAATTATAGTATTTATAGAAACAGTATAGATTTTTTATTACAACCTTTATAATGTTTTAAAACTTTTTTAACTGTTCATTGTTGTGATATATAGAAATATTTATACATTCATTCAGTTTTCATCAATAATCAAAGTAACTTAGCAGAAACATTGTTCTAAAATTTTTTAGTGTGTTTAATAATAATAATAATAGAAACAGAAATAATAATTTCTGTGTTTTAATAAATGTAAAAACTTTGAAGTTGTATTTATATTTAAATGTGATAACAAGAGTGTATTAACAGTGAAACCTGTCCTCATATGATAAGCATCTTGAAATTGATTTTCAAGTATTTTTAATCTTTATTAATTCATGCATTAACTTTTGACATATATTATTTGGAATGTAACCAAAAGGGTTTTCCACTGGTTGAAACCTGTCATTTAAAATACCAATCACTCACAGCAGAATACGAAGCAGGCTAGATGTTTTGTATTTGGGTTGTCTGTGAATATTTGAACTGGTTTCTGGTTTCCCATTCATGATTAAGAGAAAAGTTGTTACAGTTGTTGAAAGGGAAATACAGCATTATAGAAACAAACCTCTCATGTTTGCTAATGAATTAACTATTCTATTAAGAGAGAGCTACTGAAGTATTCTATATATAATCCCCCTTTCAATTACTAAAAACATTCATGACGTGAAAATGATCATTGCACTTGGCTCAAGTTGTACTAGTCAGTGAACCTGCATATCAAGAATTGTAAAAAAGGGGTTGTTCATTGGTTTTTATCTTCTCTGTTTTACTTGAAAGGCATAGTTATAAGTAAAAAGAAATTTTGTGAAAAATTAAGAAAAGCAGGCCAAATGCATAATCAGTAACTAACTGCTATAGAATTAAAAGTTAGATACAAAAACGTTCATTGGAAGACAAGGCTACATAGATATAGAATGCAGACTAGAGTATTATTATATTGTTACGTAAGTTAAGAATATTTAAGGTGAAACAATATAATTCTCTAACTTTTTATGTATGCTTTGGCTAAGAATAGGTTTAATATTCAGTTTTCCTGGAGCAGAAAAAAACATTCTTGGGGCACTTGTGATCAAAAACTAAATAAAACAATTCCAAAAATACAATACTGCTAAGTATTTTGAGAAAAAGTTTAAAAATTGGAAAAATAGAGTGACCTAAAATGTTTTATTGGGACGTGTTAGTTTGCAGAGATTTTGATTTGATTGCTTAAATTTAAACTTAATTGTATTACTCCAGTATTTCCATCAGTTAAGACAGAATATTGTCCAGACTCAACCGCCAGATAAACAAGCTCCCATGGCTCAGTGGTTTGACAATCTCATGGAAGGAATAGAAAGAAATCTCTTAACAAAAAATAGAGACAGGTTTGTGTTTCTTCCATATTTTGTATTTTAATTTAACAAAGATTCTTCTTAAAGTTTGGAAAACATTGTAATCCATAGTACATATTATTAGTTAGGTTACCACTTGTGAAGTAAATAATTACTATTGAACAGGGTATATTATCAGTATATCTAATTATGTTTAAATAAACCTAATAACCAGGGAACTGTTTTTAGGTAGAAATTCTATAATCTTCATAATTTGTGAAGTAATTAATATATTAAATGTCACATTTAAAAGATATAAACTTGAATATTCTGGAGATACATTGAACTTTAATGTGCATGCATTACTGATATTTGAAATTTATTGTCATTTATCTGTGTTTAGTTAATTATAACTGTGCAATCATAATATCATTCAAAAAAGGTATAGAACATTAGAAATACGAGATTATAAACATACAAGTTATAACAATGTATAGAGAACCTTGGCTGGTTTTGAATATTGTTAGCTGAGGCACTATTTAGAAGAGTTTTAGTTGTTGTTGTTTTTTGTTTGTTTTCACAGTATTTACATTATTAAAGATCTAAGCTGTTTATTTTTCAGTGAACTAGTCGACCTACTTACATTGTGTAAGATACATTACTAGTGATGTAACACCTAATCAAAATAGTCAAAGATTGTTTGATAAAGTGGTGATTGCCCAGTATGCTGAAGGCTGGATAGTTACAGTAGTTTTCACAATACAAGTCAAATGAATAAATACATTCATATGTCTGTAATAGATGAATACAATTTCATATGAAAAGTTTTAAAAGTAGTGTTTTGGTAGGGATTTGGAAGACCAGTCACCCTTGATGACTTGCTCTTATTTTAAATACAAACAACAGAAATATTTGAATCAATGCTGTAACATACAACCCACTGCATTGGCTCTGTGTCAAAATAATTTTTCTGACTGGAAGCTTTCAAGCTTTCAACATGTTTAATGAGTCTGGAATATAACATTCATTATCACAGCACTATGAAATAAGAAACTTAAGTGTTCTTTCTGTCAGAAACACTAGATTCCAAGGTCAAACTTGATAGGTAAATGAACAGGATCTGCAAGTATTGCTACACATACATTCATGAGAAATTGTAGCTATTCAGGTTATATCCTGGGATGTTTCTGTCATAAAGTTTCACAAATATAAGCAAACAATCAATTTAACTGTTATAAGAAAAAAACATGAAACTTTGGACTATCTTGCATTAAAAGTAATGAACACTCGGACTGACAGACCATCAGCAATAAATGACCAAGTGTTCGGTCATGAATTTATCTAATTGGTTAATATGATTATTTAAATATTCTTTTGCTTCTTAACTATTCATAATTTTTGTGGAATTTACCTGTCATGTTAAGGGAATTGGTTTGTTGATGCTTTCATGTTACCAAAACCAGTTTTTATTGGTTTAAAATTACTCTTTAAACAAATCAAGTTTGTTTCAACTTCTCAATATTTAGCTAAAGCAGATCAACATAATTGTTAGTGTGAATAAAAAAACAAACAACAAAGGTCTAAAGTAAAGAATCATTTTGCATCTCTCTCAAACTGGGAGTCTGCAAGTTATATTTAGTCACATACAAGCCAGATGTCCACACATGATCAGTAAACAATGCAGAAAAACACATGACTATGAGGTAAGTTCAACAATTCTACCTCTATGATGTCAAAATTATATAGCTCTGTTAGGGTTATGGCATTATTTTCTGATTTATTTGAATGGTTTATTAGTCTTAATCCAATCTTAACCTCCTGCAAGGTTTCTCAGTTTTTCAGTTCTAGGAATGGTGATAGATGTCCCAATATGGTGAATAGTACTCTAGATTTTAATGACAAAAGTATGTGAACTTACCACTGCCCTAACTATTCTATATTCATGGTTTCCTGAGAAAAGAGAGAAAATAAAATTGAAGACTGAAATAACTGCAGAGGTTATTTATTAAAATGAATTTTTTTGCCTCACCAAATCATTACAATGTATGCTGCCACATCCAGTTATGGTCTGTCTGACAGCCAAGAACCCTGACAATAGTCCTACAGCATAGTTTCCATTGCAAAAGACTTTGTCATCTTCAGAATACTACTGTTCCTCCTTGTAGCTTTTCCTAATCCATCTAGTGTATGAGGACAACAGTTTCCTTGTGCCCATTTAGAAGTTTAATTGTACAGATATCCAAAAGCACTGCATCCAATAACTTGACCATTATGTGTTCATATAATGTAGCACAAATACTGATTTCATTTAATTTTTACATGTTTGATGATTTAAGTGTTTCTTGATGTGTGTCAGAATTTTTACAATTTCAAATTATAAAAGTTTTTCAGGATGTCTTGACATTTTTGCAATATCTTATGTATGAGCATATTCATAGTAAACTGGTTTGGGAGGGGGTCATTTTTTGAGGTTTAATTCAAACATACACAATTAGGAAGTCTGTCTAATACAGAACTATGTTAGTTTTATTGTGGATATCTTATACTTAAGTTAATAATTTGTACTTTGTGAATTGTACTTTGCTTGACAAAGTTTCCACCTACTTTATTTTTAATGTTCGTATAATGTCTGTAGCTTGACAAAGTTTCCACCTACTTTATTTTTAATGTTCGTATAATGTCTGTAGCTTGACAAAGTTTCCACCTACTTTATTTTTAATGTTCTTATACTGTCTGTAGCTTGACAAAGTTTCCACCTACTTTATTTGTAATGTTCTTATAATGTCTGTAGCTTGACAAAGTTTCCACCTACTTTATTTTTAATGTTCTTATGCTGTCTGTAGCTTGACAAAGTTTCCACCTACTTTATTTGTAATGTTCTTATACTGTCTGTAGCTTGACAAAGTTTCCACCTACTTTATTTGTAATGTTCTTATAATGTCTGTAGCTTGACAAAGTTTCCACCTACTTTATTTTTAATGTTCGTATAATGTCTGTAGCTTGACAAAGTTTCCACCTACTTTATTTTTAATGTTCTTATACTGTCTGTAGCTTGACAAAGTTTCCACCTACTTTATTTGTAATGTTCTTATAATGTCTGTAGCTTGACAAAGTTTCCACCTACTTTATTTTTAATGTTCTTATGCTGTCTGTAGCTTGACAAAGTTTCCACCTACTTTATTTGTAATGTTCTTATACTGTCTGTAGCTTGACAAAGTTTCCACCTACTTTATTTGTAATGTTCTTATAATGTCTGTAGCTTGACAAAGTTTCCACCTACTTTATTTGTAATGTTCTTGTACTGTCTGTAGCTTGACATACTTTAATGTCACAAAACATTATAACATTTTTTTTATAAGCCGCCTTTATTTCCTTCACAGATTCACTCAGAACCTGTCTGTATTTCGTCGTGACATCAATGACTTTCTGAAGGGGCCAAATATAGTCAATGCAGCAATGAGTGACATGATGAGCTAACATTAGTTGTGGACCAAAACTCCTCATGCTATTGAGTGTAGACATGCAAATTCTTTTTCTTTTTTTTTCTTTTTTTTTATCGTGATGAAGAAATTCTGCCAGGAATTGTGTACAAGGAGGTTTACAGATTTAGTGCAGTAGCTGCCATGCCTGCTGAAAAGGTGGATAAGTGTTCCACCAGTGACGTTCGATCACGAACCCAAATTCCCGAGGGAAGTGTGCTGTTAAAAAATGTATAATTAATTTGTCACCTGTGGATACGAATAGTGCATGGCTGTAATAAAATGGATGAAATTTGATTGAGGTGCAGTTTATAAGGATAATATTGCAAACTGTTAAATTTTAAAGGTTTGATCTTGAAATTTGATATAATACAGTGTTTTCAAAATGGAAAAAAAAAAATCCTAAATTTTGATTTTACTTGTTTGATATTTGGTGTTTTAAAATTGGCACAACATTAAAGTTAATTCAGAAGTTTTTACTATGTTTTGAGATCAAGATTTATTTTTTGTCATACTGAAACTTATCCCATACTTAAAATATCTTGCATCAATTTTCACCTACATATAGTAGGGCATTAATTTAAATTTATTTTTTAATTAATATTATTGTGGTGCAAGAAATTGTCATTTCATTTATTTTATCAGTGAAAACATGTTTCTAAGTATACGTGCAGAATATGAAAATGCAGTTCACAAATAGTTTTTACACATAAAACATTTTTTTCCAAGGTTTAATCTCTGGTGAAATTGGGAATTTTTGATAATCTTGTAACAATTCCTGGTTCAATAGTTACAGTTCCAAAACCCAAGCTTCCTTACATTAAATTACAATTACGTAATTTACTTTAAACATTCACAATTCACCTTACCTCAGCTTTTGAGCATTCCTTGCCCTGTTTCATATATGAAGTTCCATTATTTACAGATCATTGCATGTACCACATGCTAGTAATTATTTCTAGGCCAAGAGTCAGTGGTCAGATGATAATCTTTGTGGAAATGATGTCAAATGACAAAAATAATTGCAATGTGAAGTATCTGACCACCATCAGATAGCATCTCTATGAATTAACTATAACTCTGTATTTTATACCTATGTTTCATCTTGATGTGTTTCTTTCACGCAGTCTTTTACACATTTTTAAACACCAATGTGGACCAATCTAACTTGTGTTTATTATTAATACTTGAAAAATAATTTTTAAAAGGTTTTAGTTTTGATTCACTTCTCTCCTTGATTTGATACTATCTTATAAAAGTTATAGCAAATTTGTGCGTTTTTGAAGTCATTTTGTTTGATTATTTAGATTCAGTGTGCAACATACAACTAAAGTATTCCATAAAGCTGTTATACACCATCATACTTAAAGGCATGCTAGTGTATCGTTAAGAAAACAAAGTAATTGATGTAATGTTCTAGGAATAAATCTCATGTATTAACAGTGTTTCAAAAAATTATGGTGAGGACAATTGTAGACTACAGCAGCAGCAGCTGTTGATGGGAAAAAAAAAAAAGAGGAGAGAGAATAGGTGTTATGGAGGAACAAACCCAATCATCATCAACTTCTTGTGACTACCCCATTTACCCACACCCCAGTAGTCAACTCTTAAAAACCTGTTACGAGTATTGTGAAGCACTTTTAATAAACAACCATCTTACTGAAAGAAGTTTGTCTCAGAGTCTAAAAAACAAATATGGATTCTGAATCATTGTTAAGATTCCATCAAACTTTAAAATTGTTTTTCATTTTCAGGTAGTTATATAAAGCTTTCAAAAATATCTTCGTGGTTTTAAATGTGCAATTAGATTATAAAATTGCTAACTGTGAATAAGTCAGACTCGTGTGTTTGGTAAATTAGTTTTCACTTGGAAAGTCACTGACAAATAAACAGACAAAGAAAAAGGTGTTCATTCCTCATTTCAGATACACATTTTCATTCATCTTAACTTTTATCTGAAAGCATAATACTTAAAAGTTGTTTGTAATAACAATCCTATCAGTCCAAGCTTAGAATTAACAGTGATGAAAATTTTGTATATTTTAAGAAGTTGCATAAATCATTAAACAGTTTTTATATATGGATGTATTAACAGATGAATGTGCAAATTCATAGTGGGATTAAAATTGTAGAATTTCTTTGTGATATGAATTCAGGACAGATGTGATTTGCTAGAGCATCTAATTCTTCAAATGAATATAAACTTTTTTTTTTTTATAAATATGAACAGAAAATATGAACTACCACATAAGCATACTGAAAAGGTAGTAAGCATTTCAATATCCCACAACTATACACATTTTAACACTATTAGAAATTTCATTTTTCAAATAAATGTTTTATCCCTCATAAATTAATCCAGCCATTCTGTATTTAATGACAAATACCTGAGTGTATTTATTTAAAATGTATTATATGGAATTTTGATTTATGGAGATATTGGTTCAACGTTTGTAAAATCTGCAATGACATTTGGAAAAAACAGCAAAAACATTCCTGTAAACTGTACATTTATTCAAAAACCAGGTGTTAAACTAAAATCCATACTGTGTAAAAACCACACTGACAAACATAACATTATAAAATATAATGCAACAACTGGCATGACTTGTATATTGGAGAAACAAGCAGAAAAATGGAAGCTGGATTCAAAGAACACAAGGAAACACCAACAATCTAAGAATGGAAATAAATGGAAAATTATAGCCCTACTTACACAAGAACTTAAATCAAAATTGAACAAATACAAAGAAATATCTGTGTTAATTAATAACCTAACATCTAACTGCAATGTCCCCCAAAATCTCCTTAAGACATATTCCCAGCAGCAGTCAGTTGCAAACTGTTTATCATAAAAATGACCTAAAAAGGTTAAAAAGTTGTTCTATGCTTTATTTGAAGTAAAGGTTTAATGGCCATAACAGCAGACTTTACAATACATAATTGGTAAAATATTCATAAAACAAATTAGAAAATCCTTTATCCAAGGAGTCTTGATTGCACATTGGCTTTTCTTTTTATTTGATTAGACAAACTTGATACTATTGTCAACAATATATAATTTGGGAAGAATACAGCTTTTTTTGCATGCTGTTTTAAGAAAGTGACATCCTGATGAGGTGAATTGTAAGCAACATTAAGAGCAATTTTTATGGATTTTTTTTCTACTTTTATATATACACTGTATATACAAACAGCAGAAACTGAAAAATATGAAACTTCCTATCTTATAGACCAAACTTCTATTAATAAAACTGAACAATTCCCTCCCCAAACCATGAAGGATATACATATTTAAAGATGATGAAAAATTAAATGTAATGTATATAGTTTTTTGTACATTTTAAAAATTTTATAGTGTAGCTTAATTTGGCATGCCCCCATAAAAGTATCAAACATGGTTGACTGACATTTTTGGCACAAAGCTACTAGGCTCTCGGCACCAAATTATTGGTAAAAATGCCAGAAGTAAAAACTAATAAAATTAAAAAGGCCTATGGCCTGCAACAATCTAAAAATACAAGTTGGACAGTGTCATCGTTGCCAATGATACCATCCAATATCAGGGATAAACCCATAGAAAATACTTCTGACACTGTGCTGCTGCTCACAGTCAAAATAACAGCATAAAAGTAAAATATGGGAAATTATGACCCAAGTGTCACAAAGATGACATATCAGTAGATCACTCCCACATAAAAGACAATGACCAATGAATGTCTTCCACATGTCTATCTCTTTGGAAACTGGATCTGGAAAAGGTTATGAAGTTACTCACCCCAAATCAAAGCCAAGACTTGACCAGTACAGCAGTCCATATATGACAATGGCATGTCTGTAACAGTAACAGAGCAAACAGAGTTAGCTGTAGTGTCAGCAAGCTCATTCCCTGGAATAGCTAGACATCTGGAAAACTGGATAGAAATGAATGAGAGAGAAAACTAAGCAAGTTATTTCTGAATGTCGCAGAGAGCAGAATTAGGATTTACATTAAGTGATTCCAGGGCCAGTACAGATCTAAGAGAGTTGGTGTAAATTGTACAGTTAGTGGACTGCTAAGCTTATGTGATCCAAAGGTAAGTGAAATGGCATGCAACTTGGCAGTGAACACAAGAACTACATAAAAATAGACATTTTTTTTTATTTGAAAGAAATTGTGCCTGTAAAATTGAACTGTATAAAAAGCTTACATTTATAAAAACTGACTGGATGAATACACTTGTGTCAGATCTTAATTTACAGCAAGTGCCACCTCTTCAAAATAACTATAAAGTCTTCATACAAAATGGAAATTGAGTAACAAGAAAAACTACTGAGAACAATTTCATAATTAATGTGACTACTACCAATACAAAATTATAAAAACCATATGATCCAAGTGCTTTTGAAAGGTGGACCTTTCTTCTTCAGGGGCAAACTGTGAGAGGTGGTGTAATCAAATCATATATAAAGGGAGTTGAGTGAAATCATCTAGTCTTCCAGGAGATGTGTAGTATATTTTTTCATGCACTGTTGTTAAGTAGGTTTCATTTTCAGTACTATGTGGCCAGCAATGAGTGTGTCATGTAAAAAGATGTTAAAGATATCTTGCTTTTATAAATGGTTCAAAGAGAAAGATATAAAACTGTGATTAAGTGTTTAATTAAAATAAAAGTGACACCTGGAGACTGATTGAAAAAGAAATGTTAATTAATTTATACAACTAAGTATAGAAAACTATCTTATGTCAATAGTAAGTTTTAGAAAATTAGGGTTCACACTACATGAAAGAAATAAAGAATAAAAATTACTTTTATAACAGAGATGAAACCAGTGATTGAAAATCAATTCCAGGATGTAAATTCATTCCAAAAGGTTGAACAACATTTAGATGAGCAATCCAATACAATTTTGTCTTTATCAGCTTTAGTTTTAAATGCTAATAAGAGTGACAATGTTAATGAAATAACCAAGTTGGTTAAAGTGTTGAGAAGATTTATGTTTGTCAAAACATTCTCTACAAGTTATGTCCTACTTATTGGTGATTTCATTTTTTACACTGTACAAGGTAAATATTTCATGTTCCACAAGTAATTACTTTAAAAATTTTAAAGTTTCTTTAGTTGTGCTTGTTAGAAAATGAGCGAGTAATTTTTATAAATTTTCAGCACAGACAACAATCTTTACTGCATGGATGACAACCATTTTGTTGGTGGGTTGCAATTCATTTTTGTGTGAACAAGGATATCTTTTAGAGTTCTGCTTTCCTGTTAGAAGGAGACAATGGGAACTTCAAGAAATCATTTAAAGTAATAATTAAGTTATAGCAGATGAAAATGTTTTTCCAGAATTCTTGAAACTTTAGAGATTAAATTGATTTTTTTCATCTTAAATTCTAAATCAAAATATTCCTAACACCTTCTTACACAACACTCTCATTATTGGTCACATGGTACCAGAAATGAAATGCAACAATACATGAAAAAATATATTAAACATTTTCTGGAAGGCCAGATGGCCTTCATTACCTCTCTCAACTTCCTTTAATATGTTATTTATTCAATTACACCACCATTTACAGTTTGCCCCTGAAGAAAGGTCCACCTTTTGAAAGCACTTGGGCTATAAGGTTTTTATCATTTTGTATGAATAAAGTCTTTTGACCCAACATGTTTTTCTGACATTATGATTGGTTATCTCTGAATAGTAGTATAAGAAGTTTGCTTTTTTAAAAATCTTCTTCTTACTGGTACAAATATCTCTTAAATGATTAAATAATGTAAAAACTATATTCAAGTTATAAATTAGATCCAACCACAAAAACTTTCAAATAATAGCAGTGTAATGGTCAATAAATCCATGGGAATACATCTGTTTCCAAAAAAACTAACTTAAATGATTACAGTTTTACAACCATATGCATCAAATAGGTAAATAACACACACACACACAGATACTTATGTGAGTAATTTCAAATAGTATGAACCATCTACATTTTTACAGTTGGGTAGTCATTGATAGCAGGTAAGTTTACTCTTTTTAACAGTCCATAATCAGAAGATCTGGAGGCAATGTTGTAAAAATTATTAATATAGATGGCATTACTGAGTTTGGTACAGCTCTGAATGCAAGGCAATGTTATACAAAATAATAATAATAATTTAGTATTTATTTTTATAAGTAAATGTTGTACCTGTAACTTATTGACTACTCTCAACTAATGAGAAACTGAAGGTGCTTTCGAGCAGCAGGTTATTCATATGTAAGAAATACTAACTCAGTAAAAATAATGAACTGACTGCTAAGTGAGAAGTGTTCAAATAAGTTTTAACAGATTAAAATGTTAAGACATACAGAGAATTCAATGTCATTTTTCAATCTTTAAATGCACATACAAACTTTCACTGACCTTGATATGAAGTCTCATTTGTTAATCTTCTGCAAAAAAACATCTAATTAGATATATCTTAGGATGAAGAAAATATGCACACCTTACAGATTTCTGCCATCTCTGTTTATTTTGATCTAACAACTGCTGTCTTACAGGTGTACTCACTTCTGTCTACGAATTATTGAATCATACCATTACCATTAAAGTCAAGTTCTAACAATTTACGATTCATATAAATATTTTAAACAGATGTTACATTACAGATATGTTTCAATGTATCTTTGAAAAAAGAACATTAAGATTTTTATGGACACATGATCAGCAAGATAATTTTATTGCTGTACAGTGACTCAAGCCCCTGCCTTCATGTCCCAAAACAGCCTTTTCCTCTCATCTTAAGAATGTCAATAACTACCAAAACAATACATTTGATTCTACACCTTGCCTACTGGGAGGTATTAGACAGAGAAAGAGAAAGACTTCAGTTATAAAATGAATTGTACCCACACCTGTACAATTTTATGATGCAAAACTGTAATCGTGATATGCTATTAGTTGTTAAAAAAACAAGAGTAGAGGGCAGTAGTGAAAATAATTCTTTATTTAGGTTTCCATAACATAAACAAACAATTTTTTTTAAACATACTCAAAACTTAAGCTACATAACTCACACAGATAAAAAAAAGAATGCCTGATATATAATTGTAAATAATTTCTATTTCTTCACAGCTTGTTAACATTAAACTGGATTATAATGTAAAATTGATGAAGTCATAACTACATTGTTTACAGATTCTGTATTCTTTTTAACATAACAGAAAAATAAGGTGACTAAAAACGATTTTATTGAAAATCATTTTATTAAAAAAATTGAATGCTACTTATTAGAAATAAAAAAATTATTAAAAGACAGTTTGTTATCTCAAGGTCCCAAATTCACATCACAACTTCAGATAATGCACATTTAAATGTAAAGATTTCACCACAAAATGTTTTTCGAACATAATATAATCCATTTTGAAGAGCTAGTACAATATTCTATAAAATGAAAATTCAGCTTTTACTATCAGATGTGTCTCCTAGTTCACTACTTCCCATGTCTTTTGTCAAATCTATACCTTTCTGCTCTGGAAGCAAGACTTTCTGGTTATACTCCTGCTTAACTTTCGTTAAAACTTTATCTAACTTCATCACAATTCCGTCAACATCATTTTCTGTCATGCCAATAGCTGCTGCTGCTGTCAAGTAAGCATGAGGATATTCATTACAATGTGATCCCCATCCGTGGAATGTGTGTCCTCCAATTACTTTTGTGTCCCCTGACGCTACCACTCTAGCAGAAAAGGTTAAACGTTAAGAAAACCTGGAAACAAACTCTTACTTATCTCTGATATATATTCATTAAACATGAAATTTAATAAAGTTTCTATAATTTAAAACGGAAAGTATCTAAATATACGTATGATTACTACTGTTGTATAACTCTGGAATTTTTTTTATAAATTCCTATTTTATAAAAAAAAAAGGTTTAAAAATGCAAAATTATTAAGCTAAATGTTTGAATAAAATATTTCAAATTAAATAAAGATATTTACTAACAATAGAACTATTGTGAGGTACTAGTCTTAGGTTATGGAGGTTTTATTTTCTCACCCATTTTATTTAAATACACCATTTTTCTTAAGCATTACACAGCAATCACCAAGTAATTACATGAAGAATAACCCCACACAGAATCGAAAATATACCTTTACCTTGCTCCAGAGATGCACCTGGTGAAGAGCATAGACCCTATCCGAGTAAGAGATTTTCCTTCTAAGCCACGAAAACTGCTAAGAGTAATACCTGTCAACACATTGAAAACATAAAAACAATTTCCACTGAAGGTAAAATTACAAACAAGTAACATGTCTCTCAGGAGTCAAGGGGTGTCTTTACACTGTAATCTGTTGAATATTAAAAGTTTAATCCAGTAACTCCTAAAGAGGATGGTTTTAAATGCATTTTTGAGACAACTTTCTTAACTGAAAAATTTTAAGTTAAATACAGCACCTTCAAGTCTCTATACTAGCTAGTACTGAGGTCTAACTGCTGGAAGTAACTATAGTATATATATATAAATATATCAATAAATTCACATTCTCAGCTTTATTAATCAAATAATTGCCAACCTTTTATATGCTTTTGTTATGACCATTTTATCCATATCTTTCAAATGAGGTATCAACGATTTCACCTGTGATTTGACAGTGAAGGTCCAAGCATCACCATTGTCAGGAGTAGGATGAGAAGACAGGAATATTTTTAAAGCAGCTAAAGGCACAATATTGTACTTGGCTTGTTGTATACTATCTACCAAGGTGGTTCTAAATGGTTCCTGTCATTTGGAGACTTCCATAGTTCCTGTGCTTGGCTGTTAAGCTCATGATGAGCTGACTGATTTCAGTCATCTTAATACTTCAAATTACTTTTTGTAGCCCCAGGTTAAATCAAAGTGGGAAATTCCTTCTTTTTAGCCAATAAAAATGTCCAAAGCATTTCAGTTCAAATTAAGGAAAACCATTTTTTTCCAACAAAAAATCTCTCACACACTGGCTTGTGAGGGGCTTGTTAGAATATACCACAGGTTATTCAGTCTACTCTACATAAAATACCTTAAGTTTTTATTTATACCCAGTTTGGTTATACTCTTAATTTACCTTGCAAGTACACAGTAAAAATGCAGTTCTTTAAGAAAACATTTAAGAAAAAGTATTGAAAAATAGGACTTAGGATATGAATACCACACAGAAAGGTCTAATTATTAAATGACAGCAAAGCACACCTTTAAATAATTATGGTAAAGCTCACCAGTTGTAAAGAAATTAAACAAAAAAATTATTATAACATTAAGTTTATGAAATATACCACAGTTACAAAAAACAAATTAAGCTCCTTTAAATGACAAATCAACTTCAGGCTCAGGCTTTACCCTAAATGCTAATCTTTGTATAATAGGTACACCAGAGTGAACCAGATTTAGAGCAAAATTATCTTCAGTAAATTTATCAACAGAACCTTTTATGAAAAATGAAAAATAACTTTAGGAGAGAACAATCTTTTATGGACATATTTTTGAAATAAATTGTTTTCAACAAATCCATAAAGTAGAAGATCACTGTTGAGATTTTTTGTTTTAAAGATTAAATAAAATATTAATTTTGTTTTCTTACCTTTACAATTTAGAAAAATTATTACACAACATTCCAGAATTTACCTTACAAATATTTTTATAACCTTCGAAGTTTAATTTTGCAAAACAAATGTTGAACAAGTGTAAAATTATTAGCTGTAATAAAACCTTTGTTCTGATGAAAAATTAAATATTTCTGGTTATGAACATAAATATTTAAGAGACACATACAGATGTCACTAGTGTTCACTATTACTGTTAAGCAAGGACTGAAAACAAGAGAGAAAGTGCATTAGCTAGCTAAATACTTGAAAACTCAATAATAGTTTCACTAAAATTTTACAAACTTCAGAAAAAATATACTATAAAAAATATTTAATATCTACCTTAAAACACATAATAAACAAATATTTAAAATTTGCTTTAAAATCTTTTCTAAATTTTGTGATAATTTTTACATCAAACATAGCGTAAAACATTGTTTACTCATTCAGTTTTGAAGAATTTGTTGCTTGACCTCCTGGGGCTTGATTTAATACTGTTTAAGTTACATACAGAAATAAAGCACTAACCCTTCCCAGTAAGACATGCATCATAAAAAAATTCAGTTATCCAAAAAACCCACTTATTCTCAAATTTTAATTCATTAATAAATGAAACAAAATCCAAGCTTATTGCAAATAACAATCTTTACAAGAATAACAAAGGAAATTGTTAATAATCATACATTTAGGATTGAAAAAGTTATTTATTACTACATATACAATGTGAATACATATAAATACTTCTTTATGCAGTTCAAAAGATTTAGAGAAAATTCATGGAATGGAGGAGTTTCAGTTTTGGTTGCTATAGTAATCAGATAACATTCACTACCACTTGACTGTTGGACTACATATTGTAGTCGGCATAACCAAATTACACCAGAACTATACTAATTTTTTTACATGTAGCACAAATGTATTTTTTTTATATCAATGAACTAAGGAATCATTAATTCACATGGTTAAATTATACAAGTAAACCAACTCATTTCTAAAAATCAGTTGAACATTGAAGTTTTCATAAGTTCTTGCAGGTAATTTTAAAAAGAAGCACCATTCATGTTTGTATAATTTTATTCTTTATTAAACCCATAATTATGCTCTCATGAGCCCCTTCTTAAATATCTTCATATCAGTATATTCATATATTTCGATTTTTTTTTTAATTAGTAATTTTATTTGGTGGGGAAGAACACTGCTTCCCAAAATATGTACTGCAAAATATTTGCAATTAAGTAATTTTTATTTAATTTGTATGTTTTCTTTGTTTTTTGAATTTCATGTGAAGCAACACAAGGGCTATTTGCTCTAGCTGTCCCTAATTTTAGCAGTGTAGAACTAGAGGGAATGTCCACCTCCAACTCTTTTACCAATGAATAATGGGATTGATTGTTACATTGTTAGGCTCTCAAGGCTGAAACGGCAAGCATGTTAACTGAGACAGGGATTTGAACCTGCAACCCTCAAGTTACAAGTCGAGCCCCCTAACCACCTGGCCTTGCCGGACCTTTTATTTAGTGATATAAATTTAACCAGTCTTTAAAACTTCAAATTTGGCTTATATTTTTCCTTGATACACAGTCAAATGGTAATTTCTGCTTTGTTTGTTTTAGTCAGGAGGGTGCACCACTAGGCCTGCCAAGTAGACTCTTACATGTGCTGCAAGAAGTTTTGGGTATTAAAAGTGTGTCACAAGCTGAGAACACTTGAAAGCATTTAGGTAGGCCTGTTAAAGGAACAAACACGAGACTGAAAAACCTTTATATAAGAAATATCAGGAAGTATTAAGACGTTCCACTGAAATTTTATACATTTTTTGGGAGTCACTGACCATTACATAGACAAACTTCAGATATTACAGAATGAAGTGGGAAAAAAACAACTAATTGTTCAATCACTTACCTTTCATATAAATCATTTAACAGACTCCAAAAAAGTACCCTTGAAAATCACAAGATCTTCAAAAACTCGAAATAAAGAGAATGCTGATTACACACTCAAACACCACATTTGCCTATTATCTTTTTTATGAAAACTTAATAATAACTGATAAAATTGATAGCACATGGACGATTTTAGTTTCACCAACAAAAACATGGTTAGATGTCAACTCTTCCAAGTAGCATGTGTTTCAGAAGAATGCCAGAAAACCAAGTTGTTAAACTGACTGAACTGCTTAGATGCATATTAATCACTTTATCATAGGACAGACAGGATAAAACGTTCAATTAAACCTATTCTCACTTCTCACCTAAAGAGACTGGATTGTGTCTTGTATCTAGCAATCTTTCTCCATGTTTTTCTGCAACTTTTGTTAGTTCTTGCTTTAGCTGATTAAACCTGTGTTTCCTTTGCTGCAAAAGCTTTTGATAACCCTGTTTCCCCAGATTCAGCAAAGTAATGAACATGTCAGTGGAAGGAGCAGCCGAAGCTCTACCTGGATTTAAAAAAGAAATGCATATTACATCACACCCCACCTGTCTCTTTCACTGGATGTTTAAGAACATATTGTACATCTACAAAATTTAAAGTTTTTTTACACATCAAAGAGGTTAATATATAAAAATATACATTGCATTTTATGATGTGTTTAAATATTAAGTCTTAGCTTTATAGCTTTACAATCTTAAAAGTACAAGCCAAATGTAGTATTCACATTACACCATTTCTTTTTAAAGTAATTCCTGTGAACTTCATAACTAGAATTTTATTCTTTGTTGTTAAAGTAAATAAAAGTAAGTTTCCACTTTTCAACACTAGGTTAATACAACTAGCAGCCACATATTTTCTTTGACAAGATGACAAATATTAACAAAAAATCCTTTCACCTTTGGCACAGAAAACAAAAAAATAGTTTTGAAATTATGGACCTCTAGCAGTATATTGTTTCTTGTTAGTTTCTTGTAGCTTTGTGTCAGATATTCCTTCCTAGTTGTATAACAGATATTCTCTGCTAATTGTGTGTCAGATATTCCCTCCTAGCTGTATAACAGATATTCCCTGCTAATTTTGTCTCAATATTCCCTTCTAGCTATGGTACATAATGCATAATAAAGTGCTTGTGAAACTGTGGATTTATTCTTGATAATGAAGGGGACTGTAGAGAACTTATTTGCTATAACGATTCTAGTGAAATCCAAACTCTGATTGAGAAGATTGATGCAGCTGATTCTGTTAATGTGTAAAGTTTTGTGAACATTGAGAAGAATGTTTTAACAGAAATTGATGAAATTGATTTAAAATCTATAATAGGATCACAAGATGGTAAAACAGAAATTCAGAAGATGAACAACATGGAAAAGATAGTGAGGAAATAGAAATTCCTACTTCATCGCAAGTGTTAAGTTATATTAACACTATCAAACTGTATGCAAAAAAGAAGGGGAAAAATGAACTTCATGAAAAGACCATAGAATTGGCACTGTCTTTTAAACACACAAGAAAGCCCATTAAAAAAATGAAGCAATTGAAATTGGACACTTTCTTCAAATAAATTTAAGATTTTGTGTACTTATGAATATTTTGAATATCTATTTTTGTTTTATTCTAATAAATATAGCATAAACAGTATAATAACTTTATTCACAAACGTGTTACTTTCCTTGAGCCAAGCAAGTATAACATTCCACTAAAAAATTATAAATAATTACAGAAATGCATGTTCACTCTCTAAGCCAGAAGATTTACTTGGTCCCATGCAATTCTGCCTCAGAGAGATTTCACTGTACAAACGGAAAAGACCAATTAATGGTTGTTCTACGAATTAAACAAGCAACAAGACCATTAACAATCATCCAAACAGTACAATTAAATGAAAATATTCATTTTATAATTTAGAGACCTTTCATAAAAATTAATTTCTTGGTATTCAAATTATTCTTACAAATACAAACTAATATCTAATAAAAATAGATCTATATATGTTAATAGAAGTAAGAATTTTCTGCAAAAGTGGAGCACCTGGATAGGTTTTCCCAATTTCTTCAATTAGATTTTTATCAAATCCAGCAATGATAGACCCACCAACTGGAACCATGAAGTTTTTATCACTACTTTGAACATATGCATCAAGTCTGCCTACCTTGGCAGCCTGTAAACAAAAACAAAACACTATTACATGACAGCAATAACAGACCCATCAACTACAACCATGGAGTTTTAAGAACTTCAATGAACATATATATCAAGTTTGCCTACCTCAACAGCCTGTAAACAAATAAATATGGTATTACATTACAGAAATGATGAACAGTACCAGAAGTTTAAAACCAAAAAGCACAAGAAATTCAGGAAATCTTATGAAAAAGGATGCATTTTAAACAAGTTGTATTTAAGAAAAAAAAAATATTCAAAACTAGTGCTCATGGGAATTATTGTGCATGGGGAATATGTGACATTTCTTTTGGTGGAAGGCTATAGTCTAATGACAATTGCATTATACAATGGCACAATACACTTACACATGTATGGGCGAGAAATTTGTTCAAAGCTTGTGGCATGCACAGAAATTCACATGAGCAATACATAACTCGATTTGTACAAACATTCTTGTACATGAATAGTTTTACAAACTTTAGTTTTTGGGGGGAACAAAAATAAAAAAAAGAAATTAAATTTCTTTTTACTATGGTACTTAATCCACTAGTTCAAAGTAAACAATTCCTTCAAAAAGGATAACAAATATTACAACTACTACCTCATTTTTTTAAATAAATGTTTATTTGAAGATTCTTCCACCACAAAATATTTCGAGCTTATTAGTAAACAGAAATGGATATTATGTTAACCAGTTACACTAACACAAACTGCATACTTCAAATACTTTAAAATAATGAACATGGATTCCTATACTGTTTGTAAAAATAACAAATACTTCACGATTCTTTTGTTTAATAACAAATAAGATTTTAATGATAATGGTACCCAAGTGAATGCCAAGGTAGATTTAATATATGAAGAAGGAATAAAACAAAAGGCAGGCAATATACAATTCCTCATTCCTGTGACCTTAATATATACCTTTTCATTTTGTCTATAAAATAAGAAATAGTACACTAGTACAAGACAGCTTTGTATCATAACGTGGTTTCTCTACAGACTCACTTCTTGGATCAGATGCATGCACTTGGAAGATTGTACACCATAAGCATTATTTACCAGATGAGGAATATTGTACTGCTTACAGAGCTTGGAGACTTCTTCTAATCTATCAAAACCAAGGTATCAAAAACTTTTCTTTCATTAAACTATGTAAAAATATCACCAAGAGTATAATATGCTTTCAAACACACACAAGAACATTTGCACATTATGAACAAACAATGCAGGCAAGCTGTTACAATAATAAAAACACAGCAAATAAAGTTCATATACAAAGTACTACAATAGCACAATAAAGACAAACTGATCAAAGTTCATATACAAAGTACGACAATGGCACAATAAAGAAAACCTGATCTAATTTATAACAACTAACTTTTATCATAATTACTCAGCAATGTTTCACTTTCTTTGCAAAATTTAAGTGAGTAATAGAATTACATAGTTAAAACATCATGTATTTTGTATGTCAAGGAATTCCATTTAAATGTATAGTTTATGTTTTTTGTAAAAATACACAATATATATTCAGTTCACTTGTACTTCTGAATTCTATTACTCCAAATGTGATATCAATGCAGTTTATTCAGTAACTGTATCTTCCTACCATTATGCAACTCCTAATATTTAAAAAATACAGAAAAAGTCTGTTAACTTATTTTGTGTTAACTATAGCCAGACAAATATAAATGACATTCATATGTTTATCATTATATGAAAATAACTGTCCAAAAGTGCAGTCAACAAAAGAAAATTTGTATAGTTGAAATGAACAAAATACAAACGTGGCAATATTTATTGCAAAATGATTAAAAATATCACATTATACACACATTATTTGTGTGTGTGTTTTCTTATAGCAAAGCCACATCAGGCTATCTGCTGAGCCCACCAAGAGGAATTGAACCCCTGATTTTATGATTGTAAATATGTAGACAGGGGTCCATTAATTGTAACTCCTATTCTTGAAAAACCTTTTAAGCAAAACCTAAACCTATGCTGAGATATATGTAGCTACAAGTTTATTTCCAGTTACTTAAAACAGTAAAGGTAATAAACCAAGTGTCAAAATATATTTGTCATTACATTTTAAAGCCAACTTATCAAGTTTGAGCTTGGTTCTTTTAAAATTCAAAACAGAACAAACATTTTAAACTTGACAGTTTAGTTATGAAATCACTCAATACATAATTCACTTCAACTGATTTCAGTAATATGTACAAAAATGCATAGACCACATGCACATATCGTATAATTTAAAATCCTTTGTAATTACAATCTCAACTGATTTAATGTAATATATATTTATAATAGCATTCTTAATTTTACCAGATGGAAATCTAATAACAGTTGCTATTACAGTAATTTAAAAACAAAAACATACCTGTCTGGTGTTCTTGGAGCAAAACATGAAGTAGTGGTGAGGATACAAACTATATTTTCTGCCTTTAGCTCCTCAATACTTTTCTCAATTGCCTCAATATCTGTTCTCAACTCATCTCCACACATCTTGTTCTGAACAATGACTGGTTCAAAACCTATTATATAAAAATTCTCTTTCTGGCATTTAAATACAAATTTAACAACAGTCCTCTAAACACAAACTATATTTTCTACCTTTAGCTCATTTGTCCATTTCATGCAAGAGGAAAGATCCAAAAATCTCATAACAGTCCCCAAAAAAGAATAAACTACCAGTGGTATACTTTCTAGAAATCACCCTATCTTCATAATTCCTTGAAGATACTCATAGGTAATACTTCCTAAACTCACTTACTGACTATAATTCTTAGAAATTGCATCCTGGTTTCAACAGCAAGTGCATAGAATAAGCAGTCACAAAATGAAACCTTACAGGATATATAGGGTCACAGTTGTTCTTAAAATTACTGTCTTCAAAAACAGAATTACAGAACTGATCCAAATAACAGCTTGAAACTTGGTCAAACATCTAATTTATTTTCTTCAACACACACAACCTTTAATTAACTACTGTACTTAATCATACAGTACATAGTACCCTATTTAATATCTGCTAATAAAGGTTTCTCCCAATTACCATACAAACAAAAGAAATCCATGTTTGACAATCACTTGTTTTAAATCTTTTTCTATTAAGAAAATTTAAAGATAAAATACAAAACAGAAGATGTAACAAATCAAATTATACAAGAGGTTATACAAGCTCAAACAAAGTGAACAGATATAATTTCACTTGTCGGAAAAATAAATTATCCTGGATATAAGATGCTTATTTATTAAAAAACAAATAATATCAGCAAAACAATAAACTGTAAAAGTTCCTGAAAATTCAGCTTTTCACCTCATGATCCCCATCTAAAGAAATTCTTACTGTCAATAACAAATAAAAGTTCTGTAAAGTTTAATAATATCTATACCTTATTTGAGTTTGTTTTATTTTATTACCTGCCGTAAGCATACATTTAAAGCATGACTTCTGATCTATTCGAGGCCAGATAACGTATTTTGCTCCTTTGCGTCTGTGACGGAGAGTTAGAAAGCACAGTACTAGACTCATTCCTGTTGCCATAGGAACCACAAAGGCAGAAGCTGTAGAGGGAGCTCCTGAGTGAACCAATAAAAGAATGTACATGTACAATTACAATTCTTTAAAATGTTAGGTTAAAAATATAAATATTTGTCTGGAAGCTTCACATTATTTTATAAATAGTATAATTCTTTAATATGCTCTTTTTTCTACAAGTAAAAGATCATGTAAGATGGTAAGTGAAACAAAACATTACATTATCAATTTATTTTCAAAAAGAGATTATTATTCAATTAAATTTTCTTTTAACTGAAAATATTTTCAAACACAAGTCAAACATACCAGCATGGCATATCAGTCAAGTAAAATTCACTGTAACTCCTACTTGAGTAATGAAATATTGCACACCAAAAGAACTGTGATAGGACCTAACTTTGAGGGTAACTGTTTGTACAGCTAATGATGCAGTCTGTATTCCCACAATGAATGTTTCACAACTCGCATGCATTTTAAAATTGTTCAGTTTTACTCAGTTCACACAGTATGATAAACATCAAATATGTAGAAGCACCTATACACTGTTTTGCTAAAAACTAATAACAATTAAGACTGACTTATATGGACAACAACATTACTTCTAACCTAATTATTTCATCTGTACAACCAACCTTCTCCTGATCAAAGATTCTTTATTCATGTCAACCAGTGTGTGTTTACTTTTCTTGGGTATTGATTTATGGCACCAAATTGTTATATACAACTGGCTTTATTATTTATATTTACTTTCAACAGCAATCTTTAAACTTGACTAACTCTCAACTAGAAGTTAATATTTTCAGTGTAACTTTCAACACAAACTTAAAATTATATTAATACATAGCATATGTCTTTTTCCTTGCCATTATATTTTCACATACACATTCTAGTTTCCATTTCACCATATTATAAATTTTAGTTTGAAAATAATGCTTCAATAATATAGAAATATTATTCATGGTAGCCAAATGTTTATTTCCTGATTTAGCACAGGGTGCCTCACTTAAATGGCAGTCCAGCATGGCCAGGTGGTTCAGAGGCTCGACTTGTAATCTGAGGGTCGAGTGTTCAAATCCCCATCACACCAAACACATTCACCCTTTCAGCCATGGGGGCATTACAAGTTACAGTCAATCCCAGTATTCATTGGCTAAAGAGTAGCCCAAAAATTGGCAATGGGTGGTGATGACTAGTTGCCTTCCCTCTGGTCTTACACTGCTAAATTAAGGATGGCTTGTGCAGATAATCCTCATGTAGCTTTGTGCAAAATTCAAAAAACAAATCTCCTTTAAATGGAGACAAAGTATTGTTTTTTGGTGGCAGGCAAGAAACAAGGAATTGCAGTAATTTGTTCTAAGAGATGTTGCACACACAACAGGGGAGTCTAAAAATGTAATCCATATGTATTTCAATTTTGAATTATGAGCAGTTATAGACACAATAGATGCTTTCATCCTATCACACAAAATAAATCCATATCTATTACATAATATTAACTACCTGCTTCACGAAGAACTTGGAGTAACAGAGAATTAGTGAGTTTGTTCATTAAACTGGAACCTGCAGCCTTGGGCTGCACTTCATTAATATCTCCTGATCTTCCAATCCCATGTCCCATCCTTGAAAATATGGAACAGGCACAAACAAATTCATACTTTTTACCTTACAAAGCAGTTACTAACATTACACCTTCTTGTAAAAAACTATTGTGACAAAAACATGATTTATATATATACACAGATGTTACTTTAAACTGTCAATATTACATGGAAACAATTCTTTATATCAAAACAGTTCTATGTTACGTATGTAAAAAACATTATAAACAATTTATTTAAGACTTGGCTTATACACATATAAACAAATCATAATATCAATATTAAATTTTCAGCAGCTGCACATTATATGTTGATTATACATTGCTGTAGGCATTAGATATTACTTGGTTCCATCACTAATGGTGTTAATTTACATCAATTCAATACAGTAGCTGGATGACTCATCTGTTTCTAAACCAATGAATAACAACCTTTTTTTTTTATGATGGAGGAGTGGGGACCAGCAAAATCAGATATATGAAACTTTTGCATACAATAAAAAAAATTACATGAAAATTCATAAAACACAACTAAAGGAATAGAATTTTTAAAATTAAAGTCACAAGTTTTGTTACTTCTTATAAAAGTTTCAATACTCTGTTTCATTAACTAATACAATTTAAATCAGAGAACAATGCAGGTCTATGTACCAGTGATTGGAAACAGTCTATCTGATCCATTTAGATCCACCATTTTTAACAAAAAAACATTATTTCAAAACAACTAGATCAGAAAAACATTAAGACAAGGTGAGGGTGACCTGACATAGAGTATACACCTAAAATGACGTCTAGCCACTAGCTCTGAGGAAATCCTTGCTTCACGTTCTCCTGCTCCACAGTTTCCAGGAAAGTTGTTACTATCCATTAGAGACAACTGTTGAAGCAGAACTTCAATGGTCATTTCATCCCATCCTTCATCTGGTAATCTTCTCTGGAAACAAAAAAACAAATCTAATTTGGTCATATTACAGTGATAACATTAAACATTTAATGTTTATTAGAATTTTAAAAAGTGACACATTAACAAGTTTTTGTGTAATTACATCCTATTGCTGACTAATAGTCATACAATTGTAATTCCAACTGAAAAATAAAAAATGCTTTTGTTACAAAACCTCAAATTTTTTATACTCATTTTTTATGCAAGACAAACATGATTATAAAACCAATTACTGGAATTAACTTCAATATCAATGCCATTTTTATTTATATGTTTGTATTAATCTTATGTTATTTGAGATCCTCTAACCAAAACTTCATGGATCCACTAGTAATTAGGTGCACAAATAACTCAATAAAATGTGCTTTGAATACCAATGGGCTCTTTGTGGACTGGTGCTTCAGTTAAGCAAGTCAGTTTTCAAATATGATATCCAGTTGCTTACACTGACATTAGTATAAATTTAAAATTACAGAATAATGAATACAAAATTTAATTTTAATTTTCGTTAATCATACATTAAAGTTGTGAAATCATAATTACTGATAAAATTTTATGGTTTCAAACAAATCCTTAAGTATTTTAGTTTGGTTTAATTCTATCTACATTCAGTTACACATTCCATTTATCATAAAGAGTTTATTTAACTAATTTTCTAACATATGCTTTTAATTTCAAGCCTTATACTCGTGCATCCACATCCCACTAATGTTTTTTTTTCTCTCTCTCTCATACTTCACAGGTAAGTAGGTAGGTATTTCATGTTTATTGGCACAAAGCTACTAGGCTATCTGTGCCAAACAAGATGTAGTATACTGTAATGGTATATGGAAATGAAGGTAAAAATACATAAAATATGTAAAATTAAAACCTGCCAAGAAGACTTAAGCATTAAGTTCAAACTTGCTGTCAGTCACCTGAAGTTGACCTTTCCAGTCCTGGGTTCAGGTCAAAATAAAATTAAAATGTGTGAAAGAAATCATGCTAAAACAGTGTATGGTCCAATAAAAACCTTAAATTAAGTTAAAAAATCAATGGCTCTTAAACATGTAAAAACATGAGTTAGGCAGCCAGTATCACCCATGATATGGGCAAACTTACCTTAAAAATATGTTTAAAATGGTGTCATCGTTCTTGGTTGTAATGACAGCTTGCTAATAAAATATGTACGATTGTGACCTGAGTGCCACACAGACCACACATTGGTGCATCAGTACCAGATAAAAGGAAGTGGTGAGTTAAAAAACTGTGACCAATGTGTAGCCTAGTCAAAACAACTTCCTCCCTTCAATCTTTACAGAAACAAGATGACCAAAGAGCTAAAGGAAGCTTGATTTGAAAAAGCTTATTATTTTGTTGCTCACTCCAGGTCGACTGCCAACTGGTGTATAGTCGGGTTTTGATAACTGAACTATAGTCCATGTATGGAACAGGGATGGTGGTGATAGACCCAGAGCAGATAAACTTTGCTTCTCTGTTAGTTAGCTCATTCCCACCAATACCAACATGACCTGGTATCCAAAAAAACTGGACAGAGATAGGTGATTAGAGAGAGATTGGCCAGTTTGTTTTGAATATTGATAAGAATAGGATGATAACTAACATGAAATGATGTCGGGACCAGTAGACAGCTGAGTAAATCAGTATGTACCATACGATTCGCATATTGCACAGTTTTAATATGATTCAGGGCAAGAGAAATGGCATACAATTCAGCAATGAACACAGAAACTGTAGAGGGGATTCTGTGTGCTACAACTGAACTGTAACAAACCATGGCAAAGCCTACAGTCACCTGATTTTGAACCATCTGTATATATGGGAATGGATGGATTGTTTGAAAGATGTTCAGCAAATAAAGAGCGATATTTATCATCAGGAATACTGGCCTTCCTCAGATGACTCAAAGATACGTCACAGTTGGGGATAGTAATTAGCCATGGTAGAAGAGCCAAAGTGTTGATACTGCTATGCTATTCAAAGATGTATCCAATTTTTCTGATTGTGTTAGAATATGAAGGCTAAAAGGAACAATGGCAGATTTTCTATTACAGAAAAGTGTGGCCCACTGAGGATGGAAAACACAACCCCAAGTAGAATGCTGTGGAAAAGAGCAAAGTTTGGAAGCATACATAAGAGACAGTTGCAAACAGCAAATATACAGAGGGGGTTCATGGGACTCCACATACAAACTTTGGACTGAAGAAGGGTGAACGGCCCCAGTGCCAAGCTGAAACCCCTAATGGCAGATAAGATCCAACATTTTCAGTGCTGAGGTTCTGGCAGAACCATAAACCACAGCCACATAGTCTAGTTTGGATCAGATAAGAGCACGATAAATTTTAAGCATGGAGAATCAATCCACTCTCCAAGAGGTGGAAGAGAGGGCATGGAGGATTTTCAGTGCTCTAATACATTTGACACAAAGTTGCTTGATATGTGAAATAAAGTTTAATTTACAGTCAAATATAAGACCTAAGAACCTTTCTTCAGGGACGACAGGAAGTACAACATCATCAATGCAAAGTTCTAGATCTGGATGAATACCCCAGTGGTGGCAGAAATGTACACAAACAGTTTTAGGGAGAGAAAGTTGAAAACCATTTGCTGTGGTCCACTTAAGTATATGATTGATTGCAGTTTGTATCTGCCGCTCAATAAACCTCATGTTTGATGACTGACATGAGATGTGTAAGTCATCAACGAAAAGACCATTTGCAACTGTAGAGGAGGTAGCTGTTCACTGATGGCATTAATCTTTATAATGAAAAGTATGACACTCAGAACACAGCACTGAGGGACTCCAAGTTCCTGCAGGAAGAAACAGGAAAGTGTTGAGCCTACATGGACCTGGAATCGGTGGTTCATTAAAACATGCTTAATGAAAAGTGGCAAATTGCCACGCATTCTATATGAGTGAAGGTCTTGCAAGATGCTGTATCTCCATGTTGTATCATAAGCTTTCTCTAAATAAAAAAGAATAGAAACAAGACGTTGTTGCTTTAAAAAGGCTTCTCTTATTATGTTTTAAGACGAATTAAGTGGTCTATCACAGAGTGTTGTCTTTGGAACCCACATTGAGTGGGTGAGAAAAGGTCATTTGATTCAAGAAACCAAACACGACGAGCATTAATCATCCTCTCTAAGGTTTTTCTGAGACAACTCTTCAAAGCAATGGGGCAGTAATTCAAAGGAATCTTTAAATCCTTCCCAGGTTTAAGAATAGAGAGTACAATAGCTTGATGCCAAGCATCAAGAAAGACATTCTCCTGCCATATCCAGTTAAAGACAGCCAGGAAAATAGTAAAAGAGGCAGGAGAAAAGTGATATAGCATCTCATAATGTATATCATAAGGTCCATCTAATGTATTGCCAGACCTATGAAGCACAAGTTTGAGTTCCACCAGTGTAAGAGGGCAACTGTAGTCACAGGGACAATCAGTCAAAAAGGAAAGAGGCAGATGTTTAACTTGTGTTTTAATAGCTAAGAAGGAAGGGGATGAGTTTGAAGAGCTAGATACATGAGAGAAACATTCACCAAAAGTATTGGCAATGTTCTGAGAATCAGCAACTTCATGGCCATTGAATATTAAGATAGAGAGGGGACAAAAGTATGCTGTCCACTCACCTTCCAGATCTTGTTCCATATGACTTTCAAACTGGTAGTTCAAGAAATGCTGGCAGTAAATTTAATCCAAGATTCTTTCTGGCTTTGATGTTTAACTCATCGAGCCTGTGCACTGGCTTGCTGAAATGCAATGTGGTTTGTAAGGGTGGGATATCTATGAAATTTATCCCAAGCACGTTTCTGAGCTTTTCATGTTATAGAACAAACAGAATTCCACCAAGGGCGAGGATGCTGTGGGAAATATGTCGAGGTTTTTGGAATGCACTGAGCAACTGCTTGGACAATACAGTTAGTTACTGCTGCTACACAATCACCTGTTGATGATTTACATAAGATGAAAGGATCAAGTTCTGAGAGAGCAGTGAAAGAGAACCAGTTGGCCTGGTCCAACTTCCACTGAGGCATATGGGTCAGGTGGCACTGACCATGGCCAATCTTTCTTAATATGATAGGAAAATGATCACTGCCCTGTGGACTGATGTCAACCTCCCAAGAAAAGCAAGTGAAAAGTGAAGGGGAGCAGATAGAAAGATCTATGGCAGTAAATGACTGACTGGGTGCATGAAAATAAGGTTAAGAGCCAGAATTGAAGAGAGACAGGTTGTGATTCAGGAGCATATGCTCTATAGCCTGACCCCTCACATCAATACTAAAACCACCCCAAAGGGGATTATGCTCATTAAGATCCTTCAAAATTAAAAAGGGGGTTGGCAGTTGCTCAATGAAGGCATCAAGGTCTAATGGATGATATTTTTTTTCCAAAGGTAAGGTACAGAGAGTAAACAGTGATGGTACAACCCAAGGAGATACAGATGGTTACAGCCTCCAAGGGCATATTCAATGACAAGGACCAGGTGAGCAGATGTTGATCAACCAGCAGTGCAACTCCCCCATGTCCTTGTCCTACACATGATCTGTCATTTTGGTATGACAAGTATTGTCGAATTTTGACTGTATCAGTAGGTTTTAAAAAATATTTCCTGTAAAGAAAGGCATTTGGGATGATAAAAGTCAATCAAATCCTTGATGTCATTTACATTTGGTTGAAAACCTCAACATTTCCATTGGAATAGCGTGGCCATTTTTCTTTATTTTGGAGGAGAATCTGGCACTGAGACCTTCTGCTTGCAACCTTGCTTTTTTTCTTTACTGGATGTGGGTCAGTCACTCTCAAGTAATCTTGCTCTGGATCAAGTAGGTAAGTCAGAATTTGTAGACATACATTCCAGTGATTGAGGACGTAAATGAATGGGTTGTTTAATTTTTGGGGTGTCAAAAGAGGAAGACCCCATGCAAATACCTGATGAAGTTTGGCAATGACTGGAAGACATGGTAGGGACAGAGATAGAAGTAGATACTGCTTCGTTAACTTTGTTGATTTTGGAGGGTACTAGATTAAGATGTGCTGTTAAGGAATCCACATCCACATACAGGAATCCACATCAAGGAGTATCTTCACAGATTTTTATCAAACTGGTGGTGAACAAATATACAAGCTGTTAAATTGGATGTACATTGGAAAGCAGTTAGAAGAAAGGTTTGTAAAAGCTGATACCCTGATGCAAGATGAAATAATGTAACAGTATTCATCATGAGGTGTGTGTGTGTGCATGTGCAAGTGTTTTCTTGTAGGAAAGCCACATCAAGCTGAGTTCACTGAGGGGAATTGAGCACCTTATTTTATCATCATAAGATAAGAGTCAAACTATTTAATCTAAAATATCCCCCAGTTTTTAAAGCGTTGACACTGAAAACTTTTATCAAAATACTTACTAAGTCTTTAAGACTGCTAGACTTATCTAACTCAAACTTTATGGTTTATTAAGCACACCCATTACATCTGCACCAAGACTGGTCAACTTACTGTCAAAGTATCAAAATCATTTCATAAATAGTGTATATCAAGGTTCTAAAAGCTAACAATCAAGAGACTTCACTAGTAAAACTTTCTTCAACCAAAACAATTTGCTTTAAGTTCTTTAAGTCCACATAAATAACTCAAAAATCTAACTTTCAAACTGATCTTATTTGTAGAAAATTATCAAAAGTTTACTATAATTCAAATAACATATCATCAACTGGTGTGCCTATGTCCAAAAAAAAAAAAAACAGAAATAAATATAACTTTAAAAAAAAGAACATTTCTTAAAATCATGATGAAAATTAATTAGGAATAAACTGGCCCTTGCATGATACAATATATCCTTATACTTCTTTCATATATCTGTAATTACACTGCAACAAAGTTACTGACTTGGTCTCTGCAAGCCAAACAACATATTCAGCCTTTTCTTGTATGGCTGCCATTTTATGTGTAACACCACAAACTGGAGTGGAAAAAAACATGACAATAAAAACTGTTTGAATTGGACTACAAGATATTGAAAACTGCATCATTGTACTTCCTTAGTTACTTAATTATTAATTTTAGAATATGAAAGATACTTTTGGACCACTCTGTACTGCATACCCACATACACAATACTGTATTCATAACCAGGAACACATTTTTATGGTATGCATAAGATATTTTGACAAAATTGACAAAAATACAATTATTTATACAAAATACGTGTATGCTGTTAGAAAACATCCGTGAAAGTATAAGATTTATTTTACAATAATAAAGTTGCATTATGTCTGAGCTTTTACTGGTTTATTTATGTATATTCTTGGACTGACTTCTATTTCATGATAAAAGATTCTTCCATGCATAACAAACAATGGAGACTGGTTAAGACATCCTGCATAAATGTGCACATATTGCTGGTTAATATGAATACATTTTACCTGTTCCAGAAGAATTCTAATCTTGTTTTCTGTCACAGACAGAGCTTGAGCAGCCTGTTGAACATAATTCTCTGGAACCAGTCGCTTTGAAAGTTCGAGATTTGACTTATTCATTGCAACTAAACAAAATATGAAAAAAAAAATTCTGAAAACTTTGCATGTGTTAAAGTTTAAACTATAAAAAAAATAAAAACTAGAAAAATGCTTAAATCTGAATGGATGTTTGTTATCAAGTTGTTAATCTTAAAGCAAAACTACCCACACTACAAGGCCTTAACCAATGACAAAATACACAAGTGCACACATGCATATAAAAGGGGACTCGATACATGGTATGTGTGCAGACAATCACCTTATCCACCTATGTTGGGACTGGGCTTGGTAAATACAAATTCTACTTTATCAACAAATACTAACTTACTAATGATTGTACATGTAGTTAAAATTCTCCAATGAAAAGCAGAAATCAGAACTAGATGATGTGTGCTACAATGTGCATTTTTTGAAAGTATAATAAACAACACACCATAAACACTTAGAAATTTTGAGCATTATCAAAATGTTTTGTTTGTTTTTTTTTGTTATTAAGCATAAAGCCAGACTACAAGCTATCTGTACTGTGTCTAACACAGGTATTGAAAACGGTTTTTTAAAGTTATAAGACATCAGACTTAACATTGAACCACTGAGAATCACTCAGTTACAAGTATTTGTTTGTTTGTTAGTAAACATAAAGCTACACAAAGAGCTATCTGTGCCATGTCCACCACAAGTATTGGTGTGCCAGTTACAAGTGAGTTGCAACTTGAAAAGACCCAGAAGAAAGTGTTAACAAAATACAAGTAGGACCACTACATGTAATTTATTGTCAGATTACTTAAAATATAACGAATGATAAGTAATACTTTTATTAATATTAATAAAATATATAATGAGCATTAAGTATCCCAGGTGGTAAACATTAATGATTTATTTATACTATATATATTTACTAAATTGATATCAACAATATACAAAGAATTATTTTCAAAGTTTTTATAATTATTATAAATCTTAGACCATCTTTTCACTAAATTCCAAACTTCCGGTTCCTACTTCAATATTTTTTATTTTAGGCTGAAAATACGAACACGGAATAGTTTAAAAACAGCCCAAAATTCAGGCTCTAGTCCTAGTTCTACATATATTTTTGTTTAATTTTCTAACTTTCGCAAACGAAAAATTTATACAATGTTTACAAAGCATGTTTTATGATTACACATACGATTAACTAGAATAACAATACTACTACTACTAACAGCACTCAGTAATACTGGTAGTCTGCTTCTGGAATCTAACCTGTACATCTAGGATTACGAGTTTAACTTTAAAAAATAATACTAACAAAGTAAAGACTGAGATTTAAGTTAAATTAATAAAAATGATCACGCCTGCACATTACTAGAAATAAGCCTCTTTGTCTTATCCAAAATGTCAGTATAAGAACAGAAATATTATTTTCGCTCACGCTTCGTATGATATGCATCCACCGTTCGTCAACAAACACCGATTACACACTAAGCATTTTCGCATGTAATGCCGAAGAACCCTCTGCCGTTTATTATCTGAACTAACAAGGTGTGTCTGGAATTGGTTTTATTACAAATTTCGAAAATGTATAAAACGATACATAAAAATTCATATTAAATTTATTTCATATCAAAACATAAATCAGACCCAAATTATCATGAAATTTATTATCCAGTATGATCTTTTACTCAAAATTTTATGACTCACCAATACATTTAAGTGTTTTTTATTGTTGTTTTTTCTCAAAGTTACTTCAGAGCTGGTTGTCCCTAATTTTAAAGTAATAGACTAAAGGGTGGTGGTTAGTCAACACTACCAACTGCCAACTCTTAGGATACTCTTTATCAATAAAAATGGAATTTACTACCATATAGTAAGGTCCTCATGGTTGAAAAGACGAAAATGTTCAGTGAAACAGCCTAAGTACCCCTACAGATTGTGAGCTTAGCACTCCAACTAATGGGTTATATCAGGCTCTGACGATCTCAGAATATAATCTTTAACTTTTGTTTATAAAAACGTTTATTATATGAGTATTGTGATCAGGATTTGCACAAGTATAACGCTTGCAAACAATTTTAACTTTAAAGCACATGTGTTCAGTGTATAAAACTTTTTATATAAGAATTTTACTTTTGAAAAAAATGAAATTTTAGTTTAATATTTGTAATTCTTTTTTGTTGTAATCTTCTTGAGAGTTAACACTGAAGGGTTAAAATTCCTGGAAATCACTCTAACTCCGTGAAAAATGGCATACTCAAGAATACATTTATCGTGTAGTTTCTTTTATCGCTAATATATATATATATATATGTGTGTTGTGATAATAAAATAATTACATAATCTTACAATGGCTTTCGATGATTTACAATAAATCATGGGTATAAAATGCATTTAATTTATGTAGTGGTGAAATTGCCCAAGTCCTACACTGGTATAGAGGTAAGTTTACGGACTTACAATGCTCAAATCAAGGGTTCCTATTTCCCACGTTGGACTCAGTAGATAGCCCGATGTAGCTCTGTTATAAGAAAAGTATACAAAATGCACAAAAAATTACCCATTCCATTACATCACTCGGTTCTCCAGTATGTTTACGATAAATTTACAGATCTACCACGCTGAAATTTGGGTTTAGCTTCCCCGTGGCTTGTTTTGAATTTTTCGCAAAGTTACTCGAGGGATATCTGCGTTAGCCGCCCCTAATTTAGCAGTGTAAAACCACAGGGAAGGCAGTTAGTCATCACCACCCACCGCCAATTCTTGGGCTACTCTTTTACCAACGAATAGTGGGATTAACCGTAACAGTATAACGCTCTTACGGCTGAAACGGCGAGTATGTTTGGTGTGACGAGGATTTGAACCCACGACCCTCAGATTATGAGTTGAGTGTCTCAACCACCTGACCATGCCGGGCCGTTTCGATTCCCATGGTGTAAGAAAGTGGATATCTTATTGTGCATCTTAGGCTAAAACAAACAAATAAGCAATGCGTAAATAAATCCACCAGCCATCTTATAAGTTAAACTTTAATAAATAAAACAAATTACAACACAAAACATTCACTCTCGAAAACAAAAATACAGTAAACACGTTTTCAAAAATTAGTATTTCTTTATGTTAAATTAGATCTTGATACGATTTTATTTATGAGCTAAAAACGCTCACTTTGAAATATTAATTGTACAGAATTTCGAATTAATATATTTCGGTTTGAAACCCTCTTGTTCTTAATCACGAATCTCCTAGCAAGTGACAGTAAATGAAAAAGTAGTTGTAGCTAGCAAGTAATTTGCAAACTGTCGTGCAAAATTTAATTAATTAAACTGGGGTAACAATACACATTTGGTGCTTAATTAAATAAAATAATTCGTTTTTTGAATTTTTATAAACTGAGAACCACTTCATTATTTATTTTAAAAGCAGAACTACTTCTTTTCAAAGTAGGAAAAAAAAAAGAGTACACTAAACAACCTTACAAACTATGAAAGACCTTCCAGTTGGCCCGGAATGGCCAGGTGGGTTAAGGCGTTCAACTCGTAATCTGAGGGTCGCAGGCTCGAATCCATATCGCACTAAACTTGCTCGCTCTTTTAGCCGTGGGGACGTTATATGCAACGGTCAACCCAACTCTTCGTTGGTAAAAGAGTAGCCCAAGAGTTGGCGGTGGGTGATGATGACTAGCTGCCTTTCTTCTAGTCTTACACTGCTAACTTAGAGATAGCTAACGCAAATAGCCCTTGAGTAGTTTTGCGCGAAATTAAAAAAAACAAAATCTCTCCAGTTAATTGTAAACAAATATTTTTTATGCTTTGTGTTCTGACTTATAATCATGTTAATTTTTCTCTTTACCCTGGACAAGTAAAATTACAGCAACATTGAAAATACCATAATTTATTAAGAAATATAATTCACACATTTATGATCTAACATGGATATCTTGACAAACCATTATATAAATTGTGACATATATAATAACAAAACTGAGCTCGTGTGTGCGAGCAAGCTGAAACACCAGGTTAGGTACGAATGATCATCTTGTGATATAATATAAGTAATTATCATAAAATTCAAAATGATTTAACAAAAGGAAATCACATGATTATATCTTAGTGAAACCTGTTTTGTTTGTTTTATTTTGAATTTTGCACAAAGCTACACGAGAGTTTTCTGCGCTAGCTGTCCATAATTTAGCAGTGTAAGACTAGAGGGAAGCCAGCTCGTCCTCACAACCCACCGTCACCTCTTGGGCTACTCTTTTACCAAAGAATAAGGATGTTGACTGTAACATTATAACGCCACCACCGCTGAAAGAGCGAGCATGTTTGGTGTAACGTGGATTCGAACCCGCGACTCTCAACTTACGAGTCGAGTGCCTTAACCACCAGGCCATGCCTGCCCGTTGGAAAAATCTCAAAATTTAAAAAATCTACTTTTAATTTATAATACGTAAATTTAGGTTTAAACACTTGTGAAATCAGCCCTTACTGTTTCCAAGCACATTTGAAATCCACGATTCTAGAAACTATCTTTACTCCATATTTCACTGGGTTAAGATTTCTTTTACCTTTAATTAGAATTTATGCAATTTTTAAGCATGCAGTTTTAAATGCCAGCTATAAGTGAGACTTTATGTTTGTCTAAAGTATTATTAATTGTTATGCAACATCGTTTGATTAAAACACATTCGCGCAAGTTGTTCAGTTTTCTAGACAGATCTGTCTCGTCACATGATCACACACACTACCTTCCATTCCAGTCGTCTTTCAGGTTACAATATTCTTCTAAACAACAGGGTACCTTTAAAACACATAAGCTGACAAATATAAAGGACAAGGGGAACGTAAATTAATTTTCAGTTGTCATTGATCCAAGTAAACGCCATCAACAACAAAAGTGATTGTCTATTTTACCTACGATAATAATATGACACATGTTGAACCTGTGCTGTTCAATGAAAAACAAAAAGAGAAGTAACTAGCCAAATAGAATACATATTATAACCAGTGAAAAATCTTTAGCATACGTTTCATTGTTTCTCTTGTCAGAAAATCACTATAGCCTAAAACTAAGATTTAACAATGTCATTTAATTTCAAACTGAGGGTTTCTAGATGATGAACCACGTCTGCCATCGTTAGCTCCAAAGTTGTTAGTTTAGTCTCTAAGTTAGCTATGTCTGACTTCAAGTCCATCAGATGATTTACATTTTCATCTGAACCTCTCGACATGAGAGCTTGGTCTATTAGATTCAATTTTGGCCGTAATATCTCTGTTTCTGTTGCAGATATATCTTCATCTTCTTCAAGATCTTCCTCATCCTTAGGTTCTTCATCACATAATAGTTCACGGTATAGTAAACTATTCTCTTCTGACGATCCCGGTTGTTCAGTTGTAGGTTTGCTGCGAAGCCTCGGTTTTGGAGCAGTCATCAGGAAAGGTGTCTCACGTCGAGATAAGACAGGTACTTGAGTCACGACCCCAGCTTGAATTGCATCCATTATCTCATTGATCGAATTCTTTATTTCATCAGTTCTATTGAAAGAATAAAAATGAGGTAATTAACTAGAATAAGAGATTAAAAAAGCTGTGAATGTTTCGGTTTGTTCAATTAGAAAACACGTGATGAATACCGAAAATGTGAAAAGAACATAAAAGTTGGCGTTGAGTTTGATTATACGCACACCTTTGTGGTTTTGTTTGTTCACAGAAGAAAAATAGTTTAAACCTCACAATCTGTTTATTTTCTGGGGTTTTATATTTAAATGTAAACCGTGTTTGCTCATATTGTGTAACAAAATGAACAATAAATACTTTTGTAAAGGCCAGGTGGTTAAGACACTCGACTCGTAATCCGAGAATCACGGGTTCCAATCCCCGTCATACGAAACATACTCGCCCTTTCAGGTGTGGGGGCGTTATGATGTGTAGGATCTACACTAGTAGGTGTAGAATCTTTCATACGTTTTACGGACCTTTCGATGCGTTTCACCAAAGTTTTCTTTTATTGTTTGTAAAAATGTTACCATACACAGATTGTGCTCTTCTGCAGGTTCTCATTGCTCAGTTGAGTTAAACAAATGAGCACATTATAATATTCTTACACAGAGTCTGAACGTTAATTACAAGTTCTGCTTAGTAATTCAGCAACATTTTAATTGTTTTGTACGTTCTGTTTCTAATTACTTAATAAACATCGACTTCATTCGAGATTTGATTGACGTTCTTATCACACTCCAAACGCTCCAAAGTGCAGAGCAAAATATTACTTTTTTTATCATCAATGTTCGACTCTTGTGATAATAAAGAGACGGTTATTTTTTCAGTTTGTTGTTTAACCAGTTCTTTATCAGAGTTCAAGAAGATGGTGAAAATAGTTTCCTTATAACGAAATGTTTGTTTGTTCTTCAATTTTGCGAAAAACTACACGAGGGCTATCTGCATTAGCCATCCTTACTTTAGCAGTGTAAGACTAGAGGGAGGCAGCTAGTCATCGTCACCCACCGCCAACTCTTGGGCTACTCTTTTTTTCAACGAATAGTGGAATTCACTGTCACAATATAACGCCCCCGTGGCGGAAAGGGCGAGTATGTTTGGTGGAACGAGGATTCTAGGCCGTGAACTCCAGATATACAACCGTTTATTTGCTTACGTTTTTCTATACATTTTCGCCAAATGTTCCACGGAATTTTCGTCAGATGACCTGCTCCTCAGAAACTTGGCTCTGCCTTCTCTCTCAAACAAACTTAAATGTTCAAAGTTTTCCTCTTCCTTTCTCAGTTGAGATTTTACTGAATAAAAAGACATATGAAGTTAGGTATCACAATATTTCAAACATATAGTCGAATTTAGTCTATCTTTCTTAAACATAACAAGAACACAGTATCCTTATATCATTTGTTACAATCTAATTTTTTGTTTTAAAGACGTGTTTGTGTGTTTTCTTATAGCAAATCCACATCGGGCTATCAGCTGAGCCCACCGAGGGGAATCGAATCCCTGATTTTAGCGTTGTAAATCTGTAGACTTACTACTGTACTAACGGGGGGGGACGTTTTAAAGGCAGTGTCGTCCATTTTTACGTTGGATCATGTTCTCCTAAAACGAAAACTTAAGTACCAATTGTCACTTATGAAAATAAAGCCACGATCAAATTAAACATATTTACATTTATTGATCATATTAAATGGCGTTGAATAGTTAAAATCATTAGTATGAAGGGTTACGTTATTATAAATATGTTATGTACTTCTTGTTGAGGGCGTTGAGATTAATTTGTTTTGAATGGTAGGGGCCGGGGATGCCTCCCTGGGTTGGGGCGGGGGATCATTAGGGGTCCCGTACAAAAAAGCTCGTCAAACTCACTTTTCAGAGTGCTTCGAAAACTTTGCCATGAAAAATGTTCGGAAAGTTTCATTTTATAGTTAATTAATATTATGGGAGCCCATATTTACATGATTACCCTGGGGCCCGGTTTAACTCTTGGCAACGCTGAGAAAAAACGTAGTACCATTTTTTTTCAAAAGTTTTAATGTTCTTTACGTGTATTTAGTGAACATGAACATAAAAAAACATAAAATATAAAGATCAAAATATTAATTTGTAATCATAGAGTAAATTATGCAGTTTCATGCAAACACGGAGCTGATACGACGGGAAAAAATCGACACACGATACATAGTTTATCATATAAATTTACTGAAAAATAACATTTAAAACCCACAGCGATTACTGTCTCCTACGCGGCAGTGACGGTTCCTGATCTTGCTGCACAACCAGCTAATTACTAAGTAGATATGTTCCAGAACAACGAAAGGAGGAATCAGTGTCGGTTTCCTCGTGAACTCTGCTACGATTAAGGCCATCTCGTATCTCCAGATTTCCTGAGAGTGTTTGTTGACTTCTTCAAACACGTGACTGAAGAAAAAGACAAAAAATACATGTGATAAGATTCAACGTTTCACGTAAAACTTCACACAAAAAAGAAATTATTATCCGCATGAGAGTGGTGTAGTGCCCCGGCATGGCCAGGTGGTTAGGGTGCTCGACACGTAAAGTGAGGGTCGCGGGTTCGAATCCCCGTCACACCAAACATGTTAGCCCTTTCAGCCGTGGGGGCATTACAATATAACGGTCAATCCCACTATTGGTTGGTAAAACAGTAGCCCAAAAGTTGGCGGTGGGTGGTGATGACTAGCTTACACTGCTAGCGCAGATAGTCCTTGTGTAGCTTTGCGCGATAATCAAAACAAACAAACAAACAGTGGCGTAGCTGCAAAAAGATATACCTCCCAGCATAAAAACAGCAGTTTGGGTTTATTCCCCTTGTCGGCAATTTTTAATTTTTAAGACCTTACTATAGAACCGTGGTTCACATTTAAACCACTGCTGTACGGTTAATGTTTCTTAAGTATCATATCTCTTTCTCTGTGTGTGCGTTATGCTTTTTGTTTGTTGTTACGCACCAACATTTACAAATGACTATCAGTGCTGTGTCCTCCGTAGGGATCGAATCCCGAATATTCATTGAAGTTTAATGTCCATATAATTTAAGTATTATTTCGTTGTCATCATGTTTATTATTGTATCGCCAAAACCGTAGAATTTTCGTATCATCACTGATTTATATTTATTAGAGCCGAAATGTCTCCCCGGCAAGTTTCTCGACTTATGACGTTCAATATGGGGTTTCAATACACGTTGTTGGCACAGCACAAACAGTTCATTCTGTAGCTTTGTACTTAATAGCAAACAAACCAAACCAGAAGTTTCAAATACATAAGAAATCTTGATAAAAGACAAAATGAGAAAGTTTTGCAGATCAGTATATATTGTAGACATACTGATGACTTTCGTGTGCCTAATTACCAGTGTTTCCTTGATAGATTGCTTTATCCACCAAGGCTCAATACCGAGGTGGCCCAGCATAGCCAGGTGGTTAGAGTGCTCGACTCATTATTCGAGGGTCGCAGTTTAGAATCCTCTTCACACAAAACATGCACGCACTTTCAGCTGTGAGGGCGTTATAATGTTACAACCAATCCCACTATTCGTTGTAAAAAAAAAGTAGTTCAAGAGCTGGCTGTGGTTGGTGATGTCTAGCTGACTTCCCTCTAGTCTTACAATTAGGGACGGCTAGCTCAGAAGACGGCAACAAGAGCGACAGAACATTTTACTACATCACAGATTCGTGTGTAAGGTTTGATTTTGTTTTTTTTACAAGAACAACTCAAATTCAGTCTTTCCAGTCGAGAAGTTTCAAAACAAACCTTCTGTACAATTAAAATTTGTGAAACATCCCATTCTGTTTAAAACAGAACAAATAATGATCTCAAATAAACGTAAAATAGATTTCACTTTTCAAACAAGTGCCCTTTATGACAGTTGTCTCTTACCTGAAAACGGCTATCAGGAGGTTAATAAGTAGAACGTTTCCAAGCAACATGTACACTCCCAACATGATCGGAACCAACCAGGCGTGAGGACTCTCGTTGCATCTGCTTTCTTCGTGCGAGCAATTTAAGTAAAAATCTTCAAAAGTAAAACGTGATATGTATTTATATCTTCTTATTTCGATACGTGTTACTTCATGTTAAAAGTAAAAATCATAACAAACATAAAGCGTTGCTACAACTACATGTAGAAGTATTGTTATTTAAATATTCTTCAAGAGGTCCACCATGGACAGGTGGTTAAGGCATTCGACTCGTAATCTGAGGGTCGCGGATTCAAATCCCCCTCATACCAAACATGCTCGCCCTTTCAGTTATGGAGGAGTTATAATGTGCGGTCAATCCCCCTATTCGATGTTAAAAGAGTAGCCCATGAGTTGTCGGTGGATGGTGATGACTAGCTGCCTTCCTTCTAGTCTTACACTGCTAAATTAGGGATGGCTAGCACAGATAGCTTTCGCGAAATTCAAAACAAAACAAACCAAAAACAAATATTATTCAAAATGGATCATATGGAGTAATATTATCATCACAGTGTTTATATGCAAAAATAATACTTTGGAGTAAGCCTTTATTCTACAGACAGGAGGCAACCTGGAGCAGACAATGTTTTGTCACTGCTAGACTGGTTTAAGGTTATTGTTTTTAAGTAGGACCAAATACTGTTTTTTTTTCTTGTATGTCAGGAAAACCGTTTAGAAATGGTGAATGTTTTATCATTAAATTTTTTCTTAAAGAGATTTGAACTTAAGATTTTTCCTTGACTTGTTTATAAAATAATTATACTTAATTCAATATATATGTAAAATCGGCTCATTTGAGTTCGCTCTTCTACGTAAAATATTTTCTCAACCCTTCTCTACAAGTGGGTTTTCTCGACATCACTGATAGACTTAATTCACTTTAGCTATGAAAATGAAATATGTATTTCTGTTTTTAATTGACAAAGAATACTTTCTGACTTGTCTATAACACATGTTGTCAAAGAAAACAACTATAAGTTGAAAGATGAATCAGCCAAGTCCAATCAGACATATGTTTCAATAAATTAGAAGTCAACAGGGCCAAACCCAAAACATTGTTTATGCTCGAAATCAAAGTAGTCAGACGGGGCTTGAAGCTTACAAACTCTGACAAACTCTGGCTTAAGAACTTAAACCCGAACTCACCGTTAATCCTGAATTTAATATGTTATCACTGAAGATTATCAAACCTATTAATACGGTTCTAATTCTGTATATATAACGCTTCCGGTAAAAATAACAAATAAAAGCTTCTATACCTTCAATCCTATCTAGGTTCAGTTCTCCGTACAGTTGCCAGTAGGGTAAATAGAAGATTTCCCTAAATATTCCCAGAAAGGGTTCACGATTTCTCTGAAGAAGAGCTTGACTAGCTACACCGTAGCTCAGGATGAAGATGAACAGGATGAGGAGAAACAAGACGACTTCCACAAGCTGTGATGATTAGAGAAATATAACTATTTATAAAACAGAGTTCTTTTAGACTTTAGTATTTCTGATAGAAGATACTCTTTGAGAAAGTTACAGTGGTTGAAATACACTATACTTGAAGCTCATTCACCCGCTATTCAAATCAACTTGCCTCCGAGTGGCACAGTAGCGTGTCTGTGGACTTACGCCACAATAAACCCGATTTCGATACCCGTTGTAGGCAGGGTACAGATAGCCAATTAATTACTTTTGTTTTTAATTCCAAACAAATACAACAAAAGGTATATACAGTTTTACTGCATGTACACTAGACTGGCTGTGTTTTCAGTTACAAGGTTGTGGATTTGTTTTTCTTCTCGTTCATGCCACCTAACTTTACACCATTCCATTTCATTGTATAGATTTTTCTGGAATATTATCGCAATTGGATTGGTATTACAGTCATTTATGGATTTTATTTTAATTTTTACCAATCGTTCTGTTCAGCAATGTATTGGGATCCTGATGCACAAGACATGTTTTAATTAGTATTGGAATCCTGATGCACAAGACATGTTTTAATTAGTTTTGGAATCCTGATGCACAAGACATGTTTTAATTAGTTTTGGAATCCTGATGCACAAGACATGTTTTAATTAGTTTTGGAATCCTGATGCACAAGACATGTTTTAATTAGTTTTGGAATCCTGATGCACAAGACATCTTTTATTGCTACTACTTTTCCAGAAGTTTTTTTAGGTATTTTTGTCTAATACCCACAATCGGTTTTTATCTGTAGTTTTCTTGCTTTTGGTTTGGTTTTAGTTAGAGTCTAGGTATTTACTGTATTATGAGTTATGTGTCCTGGTAAACATTACGTCTTGGAAGCGGAGTTTTTGACTTCTAATTTTTCCACTGTGAATTGTATCACGGAATTTTGTCAGTTCAATTGGCTCATGAATTTTAAAGTCTTATATACTGTGTGTGCGGTTATGCTACGAATTAATCATTAACATATTTTAGCCAAATAGTAGGTCTCACAGCAACTAGTACCACAAACATAAAAACTTCCCTGAAGACATCAACAGATTAGTAGCTAAAATGTAAAACAAAGAAATTTATAGCTAAGTAATTTAATACCGGTAATAAAATGAAAATACTAACCAATCAACGATTAAGATTAGATGATCAATAAATTAGTTTACAAAAATTCTTGCCCTCACGTAATCTTGAAATACACCATTATCAGTGGCGTAACATTTTTATAACAGATGCTATCCTGCCTTTTTGTGGAATAATTGTTGAAACTCACATTAATCAAATGAAACTGAGCTTCGTACACAGTTGAAGACAGTCCAAACTCCGAGTGTATGGCTTACGACAGATAACTGTTCTCAAAGCTACCAGTTTCCAGAAGTTATGTTATTCAATTATCTTTAACATCAACTGTAGGAGTCCAACAATGAACTCTGACGTATACCAGATACTGCTCCTTTCCAGTCTCATTTCTCATGGCCAAGTAGGTTCGAATCCTCGTCGCACCAAATATGCTCGCCCCTTCAGCCGTGGAGGCATTATAACATTACGGCCAATCCCACTATTTGTTGGTTAAAGTGTAGCCCAAGAGTTGGCGGTGGGTGGTGATGACTAGTTTCCTTCTCTCTAGTCTTACACTGCTAAAGTAGGGACGGCTAGCTCAGATAACCTTTGAGTAGCTTTGCGCGAAATTCAAAACAAACAAACAAACAGAAATGGCGGATCTGACCGCTTATGATGATCTCCATATCACTATTTCTCTTCAAACTTGAGGCTTCGCTAGTTTTATGTGTTCTGATATGGCATCTACAAAGTGTTCAGTGTTGGTTACTTGTAACAGTAGTTTTTACTACAACTTTTATTTCGAAACCTACTTAATAAATCATTGCGGGATTGGTCAGCTTTGATTTACTTTTAGGAACGAATTTGCATGCGATTAAGATGGTTAATTTACAGGCTTGTTCGTTTATGGAAAGGCGATATTAGGTTTTATTTAGTTTATTTAGGCGATAATATTTTATAACACAGATTATTATCTACGATTGTGAAAAAAAATAAGTTCAGTGGTTTTTACTTTCCGTCTTCGAAGGTGACTTAAATATATTTCTAGTAATTTTAAAAGGCGGGTTGAAAATAAAAAAAATTAAATTCGCGTGTTTTTAAGCAAGTTAAAACATTTATCTAGAAATTGTTTAAGCATCCACCAGGTAACTCACCATGCGTTTTATCATGACTAACTTGGGTCCAAAACTAAGATTCACCATGTAGCTCTTCAAAAGACGAACGGAACATAAGGTACAACTGATTGTCATCACTAGGTGGATATCTTCAACGTGCACCCAAAACGTTTTGCTACCAATCACTTGCTGGGTGGTTCTTAGCAAGACTCCAACAAGAGATAAGACCATACATACAGTGTCCACTTTGTTCCAAAAATATTCCTGAAACCATTCTCTCGGTTTTTGTAACTTCCGTTCCGAAGGATACGTCACGATCTGATGAGAAGTAAAAAAATAATCAATTAAACTTGATTAATTGGTTATTTTTGTGTTATATTTAGTTATGTGTTATATTTAGTCCAAATGAACTTTTTTGTTGTTTATTAATTTTCAGTGTTTTTGTTTTTTGAATTACAATAATTTTGAAGCGATTTGCTTATTCTTTATTAAGCACAGAGCTACAAAATTGGATTTAAGTGCTTTACCCACCACTGGTATCGAAACCCGGTTTCTAGCGTTGTAAGCCCACAGACGTACTGCTGTGCCACTATGGGACATTTTAAATTAAAACAATGTGTTAAGGTTAATAATAATAGCTCTTCCATGAGAACATTATATTTGGTTATAGTAAAATAAATTGTAAGGACTTTTTTAAAATTAGTTTCATCTGAAGTTCCTTTTAAGCAATTTGTTTTCAACTGGCTGGGTTGAAAAGCAGACAATGCTTAAAATGATGGTCCTAAAATGGTTATGATGAAGAACTCTACAAGGATCCCGACAGGTCCTCTCATGGTCAAACAAAAAGGCAAACGGAGTCTATAAATTTAAGTTTACAATTTGATTAGATTTAAGTTTAGTTTCTTTATTTGGATTAATAACGTTCATGCTATAAACCTCGTGGTATATTAACGTAACAGTGGTTACACTGTGCAACTTTTAAAACATAAACATTTAATCACAGTATACCTCTCTTACTTCTTCTAAAGCCAATGCAAGGATCCAGATATGCAGTAAAAACTCGACGAAACCAACAGTCTCGTAAAATCCAAACAGGATCACGTAGGAAAAAATTCCTAGAAATGCGATGTATGAATACTGAAAGAGATAAGACATGGAAATGGGTTTTCTTCTATAAGACATGGAAATGGGTTTTCTTCTATTCTCTCAAGTGCTAAATCCACGGATAAGTAAATTTTTACAAAATCTGAAAAAAAACTGTTTTTAGTAATTCTTGTATCTACTTACATCAAAAGAAAGAAAGATTATAGAGGCAGGTTAAAATTTACTTTCCACTTACTAAATCGTAGAAAAATTTTGTTATTGGTGCTGCATAGAAAATTCGAGCTTTCTTGAAGAAGCTAGGAGGTTTCTCTGTAGCTTTGTCCTTCCGGAACTTCAAGTAAGTCCATATAAGGAATGGATTAAAAAGGGCCAGGTTCACCTAGAAATAATGTTCCACTAAAAGTGCTTAATATAAAGGATATCTTAACATCCTCATGTGTGTAAATGCATGCATATATATATTTATACATACACATAGATATATTAATTTGAGACAAACAATTGCATGTGTGCGTTATTATATATAATACCACTCACTCAATTTAGTAAAATTTACAAACAGTTGTCACAAAGAAAAGTTTTCCTGCGACACATCACCTTATATTGTATCTAATCAAAAACACTTAATAACGAATGAGTGAGTACGTAAAGGAATGAAACCAAAACTCGAGGCGAAACTGGTTGTCACACTTATAGCATTGGTAATAATTGTATAATAAATATTCATTCATTGGTTAGCTAAGGTGCGCGTTTTGTTTTATCCATCATCATGCCCACAGTTGAAAAACAAACACGTCATGGCTACCACTTTGGTCACCAATGTTGATCTAATTCCTTTAAGTTACACACCCAATCCTTTAGTGGCTGCACTTTCTCTCACACCTAAGGTGTTTTTAGCTAGATATCATGAATTTTTGTCACCTACATTTAGTAACCCACATAAGATTTAGGATCGCAACCCTATTATTCCAAACAGACCTATACTATGTATGTATCTCAGAGCAGCTGGTATGGGTATTAACACTTTTACTAATAAAGCAGGGAACAACGTTTCGACCTTCTTAGATCATCTTCATCTTTTTACTTCAAGTGGGTTTCTCTTCATCTAGAAATTTACTTTACGAAACCAACCACATTCTATAAAACACATGATGGTAGTTTTTCCTCTCTAAAAATTAATGATTTATCCCATTAAAAATTAAATCTGGTTCACAACAAATTTAAAAAGTTCAAATTATGGTTTCTAATCTCAGTGTCTTTAAATTGTACAATTTCATTTTGTCTTCCAATTACTTCAAAACATTTCGAGACAATTCTCACAAAACGAAATATTAGTCCTCTGGTCATAACTAAATCTTAAACACATATAAGGAAACTAAAAGAAATAGAATTTTATATCATCTCTAAGCTCTTATGACAAACAATTGCTCCCTGACGACTTGTATAAATTGGTAAAGTTAAATAGAAATATTTGATATATTTGAATACGCGTACCTTCCACCAAGAAACAGTAGCTAATCCGCCCATCCAGGTCTGAGTAATGGAATGTTGGCAACAAGGGCTTGAAATAAATTCCTTCAATAAGAATAAAAATTGTGTATTATTAATTAATCAACAATATTTGGATATCCTGTTGTTGATTTATCCTAAGGTATCAAAAGTTTTAGGCGTCTTTTGACAAAAAAGAAATTATACAATAAACCTATTTTTTTTAAACATCACTTAATCGTGTTAAATTTATTTGATTGTGAAGATCACTGACCACAAAGGCTATTACATAATATGACAAGTCATATTATGTCCGAGTTTAAAATCTGTGAATATGAATTACTAATTACTTGGACTTGCGTAATTCATCTGTAAGCTACGAATTTTTAAAAATATAAACATTACCCGTAAAACTTTATTTGGACAGTCTGTAGCTTGGTGATAGAACTTCAGACTTTATATGTTTTAAAACAACAACTAACATTTAAACTTTGTAATTAGTTAAAATTATGTAATCAGTCATTAGACTTCAAGAAATATTAATTATCGTCGGATATAATGATGTTATCTTGCATAATCATTATATTATTCTGACATTAAATTATAAAATCGCTGCACTATAATGACAGTACCTTGTAAAATCATTGTACTACAATGACATCACGTATAAAATCGTTGTAATATAATGTCATTAATTTACAAGACCCTTGTAATATATGACATTAACTATAAGACCGTTGTACCATAATGAAACTAACATATAAAATCGTTTTAATGTAATGTTATTAACGTACAAGATGGCCCGGCATGGCCAGGTGGTTAAGGCACTCGACTCATAATTAGAGGGTCGCGGGTTCGAATCACCGTCACACTAAACATGCTCGCCCTTTCAGCCGTGAGGGTGTTATAATGTAACGGTCAATCCCACTATTAGATGGTAAAATTGTAGCCCAGAAGCTGGCGGTGGGTGGTGATGACTAGCTGCCTTCCCTCTAGTCTTACACTGCTAAATTAGGGACGGCTAGCGCAGATAACCCTCGAGTAGCTTTGCACGAAATTAAAAAAACAAACTTACAAGACCGTTCTAATATATAACATTAACTTACCTTATAAGACCATCGTACCATAATGAAATTAACATGTAAAATCGTTTTAATGTTGTAACGTTTGTTAACATATAAAATCGTTGGATTTTAACAACATTCTTTAACAATATCGTCACATCTTTATAACTTTAACAATTTTGATAACATTACAACTAACATATCCGTCTCACTTAGTGACATTAACAATATTTCCTGGATTTGAAAACTTTAACTCATTAGACAGTTGGTGTTTAATGACATTGACTATCAAGGCTGTTGGACTTTCTCGACATAATTATCGTGACTGTCACATTTTAAGGACATTAGTTGACAAGATCGTCGGACTTTAATTACATAAATATTCGAACTGAAATGACTTTGACCAACTATCTACTTCAACGTTAACGTCTTTACAATTAAAAGAATTGTTGTATTTTCGTTAGCTGTAGAGATGTTTGTCCAATAATGATACGTATTGTCAGGATTGAATGGCATTAACTGGTGTGGACTTAAAGATATCAACTTACCAGATCATTACAAGATAAAGCGATATTTAAAGCGGTCATGTTTCCCCAGTAGCCATTTGGATGTTCAATCAGTTCGACAGCTTTTTCCCGGTTCATGGAATAACATAAGTTAAGATGTTCAATCGCTATTTGTTCGAAGTCCTTCACGAGAGAGAGGAAAGACAAATTGAACAAACACTTATATTAATAGTGTCGTCTCGAGTTTACATAACTAACTTTAAATATTGTTTTATTACAAGTTACAGCTTTTACAGTAAAGTGGGATGTTTCTAAAACAGGTATGACGGTTTGGTTTGTTTTGAATTTAGTGCAAAGCTACACGAAGGATATCTACACTAGCCGTCCATAATTTAGCAGTGTAAGACTAGAGAGAAGGCAGCTAGTCATCACCACCCACCGCCAACTCTTGAGCTACTCTTTTACCAACGAATAGTGGGATTGACCGTCACTTGAGAATGATGGCGCCAGTGATCGAAGCGTCGAACTTGTTTTAAAAAAATATTCCATTTTACTGTAAACGTTAAAACTTGTGATAAAATAAAAATATACATCAATATAGTTTAAAGAAAAGTAACGCATAGCATTTACACTCTTTCAAACTGTTACTGAATTATAAAATGTATTTTTTAATCCTGTAAAACTCGCTGGTTTAAATTTTATTTGCTAGAAAGAAAGAACTCACTTTTCTAAGACCTGACTTTTCATTTCTATATTGAAGGATTGATTTGCGGAAATTCGTTCTTACTTAAAGTATCTGTGTGTTTTTCTTTTAGCAAAGCCACATTAGGCTATCTGCTGTATTCATTGAGGAGGATCGAACCCCAAGATTTTAGCGTTGGATGTCAGTAAACTTACCGCTGTCTTCTACCACTGCTTGTAGAGCTTCTGATAAAACTGGTGGCTCTAAATAACGTATATTTCGTAATTACGAAAAACGCATTCCTGTATATCAGTGAGACAGAAGTAAGCTTACGGGCTGACAACACTAAAATCCGGGGTCCGATTCATATATGGTATGGTTTATAACATTCCTTATGTATATATCTAGAAGCACAAGCCAATTATGATTTTAACATATATGTTCAAAACATATTTACTTGAAATTTGATTAACATGTAAGGTTATTATGTAATCATAAGTATAACATTAATTGGATTGTAAGTCACAATTTTAAGTGCATGCCACAATCATCAGTACAATTTTGGATGGCTGATACACAATGCAAAATGATCTCACAGGGGACACAACACTGGCTGAATGCTTCATAGTTTTGACCTATACACAATACACTTATACATTCATGCATGCTATGTTTTACTTTTCAATAAAAGATAAATGAAATTAATGGGCAAATACCTGTGAAACCTTTGGTTTATCAAGTAAAATCCCTGATGATCTGTTGTAACTTAAAATCAACGTGGTTGTCTAATCTTTGTCAAAGCTCAAGATAGAATGGCATTACACAGGGAGCGGCAATACAACACATGAGTTTCAGTGCATTCAGTATGTTGCTGTGGGACACATGACACATACTTCCGTCTTAATAAAGACGTTGAGTTCTACAGATCTATGTCTCTTTGATGTTAATTTTTAAGCAACAACGACGACTGTGTTTTCCATATTTTATGAATATATGTAGGTAACAATATTGGGGGGCTGAGGGGGATTTGCTCAAGCCCCCTAGCCTCCCCTGACGGTGCCACCGAGTTCAAAATTTTGTGTACAGATTAAACTAACATGACTGTGTTATGTTTTTCAATAACTGAGTCTGTGACCTTAAAATAATGTCAAAATTTAAAGTTTCTACCCACTTTTACAGAGAAGAAACAGATTGCTGTATAACGTTCAGAAATAAACGTGATTATAAATATCAACCATGAAACATCAAGTTCAAGAAGAGGTTATAACTTAAATACACCAATAGGTCACTAGGAAATATATTCTAATGGTTATCCAACGTGACAAAATAGCCAAGATTACTCAATTATACCTCTGATTACTTTGTAGTTGTTTTTGTGAATATTTTAAAGAAATTTATTCAGAATGAACATGTTTGATATGTATTTTGTGGTTATTATTTATCTTCATTCGTTATTAGATGGGTGTCATTTTAGGGTAGGCGTGACTTAGTGGTTAGCTTGCTCGGGCTGTAAATCTGAATATTTTTAGTTCGTGATCCGTTGCAGCAAAAATGTGCTCAGCACTTTGAGGCTGTGTGTGCGTTATAAAAGTGACGAAATGTTCCTATTATTTAATAATACACGATTAGCCCAAAAATGGCGATACGTATTGTTGACTAGATGCTTTTCCTTTAGTACGTCATTTCAAAATTAGGGAAATTTCAAAAAATAAACAACGTTTTCAACATAAAATGTATTTTTGAAACAAATACATAATTACGAAAATATTTGCAGAACGAGAGTTTACTCCTGAAAATGAAAGGTACATCTTTCGAAAGCGTTCGGGCTATAGGATGTTTATCACTTTGTAGACGAGAAAATAGCTCTTCACCCATTGTCGAAGTGATGGTTTAAGGTGTGGTCAGAAAGCAGGCTGTGTGACAGACAGTACAGGCATTACTGAGTTTCAGCCATGACTTAGTATAAGCTAAGAGTCAGATACGGGTATATGTGTTTGTGTCAGCTATACAATTATTTTCAACGTGCGAAATTATGGCCAGCGTGTGCGAGCTCTAGCTGTTAAACGACTGAACTTCTAATTGCCTATGGCTATCCATCAGCCACGACAGAGATTTTTGATCAGCGTTTCAGTATTCCAGGCTCTTACCACAAGCCACTTGCAACTCTTGCTTGTTTTCAAAGTAAAACTATCAACGATATTTGGAGGGCAGTGTTATCAGACAGCATTTGAAAGTTATTCACAGGGCAAGTTGTCCATTCAAGAATATCTCACTCAGAGCACAAATCTTAAATGTGTAAAGTACATTTGGAACCATTTGGAAGCGATAATTTTTTATCAGTTACCTTAGCTTTTGAAATAATAATGGACCTAAACTTGTGAACCAGAAACGTACAGAGTTCGGAAGTGGAAGTGACAATTATTCAGACTAAAGATGGCTGAAGAGTAGTCACTTGGATTTCCTTCAGTGACTACATGACTTTTGGAGAAACAAATGCATGCACATCACTTTGATTAGATATGATATAAATGTTTGGTTCCAGATTCATTAAAATATTGTTGTTTTTTATTTCCAACAACTTATTCATGGGTTTCTATAAAACCCTAAGTCTTGATTCTGGAAACAAATTTTTTAAAAAAATTATCCTACGGTAATTGCTACTTTTCATTATACTGATCAGTGCAATCATTCTGACCGTTGAAACTCACACTTTTCAATGACACTAGTTTGTTCAGGAACAAATCAGCGTGAATACTGGTCGATTTTTTTAGATGCCAATAAATTGACGTAGCAGCTAAGGCCAAGTTCAAGGCTTCGTGCGCCTCACTCCAGAAATACATGGCCATTTCTTTTCTGAAAAACGAGTTACAAAAATGAACAAAATAACAGATATAACTTAGAAGTAAACCAAATATAGTAAAGGCTAGAATCTCAGCTTTGTTAAAATACTTTAAACTGTTGTTAAAAACGTAACTGTTTTGAACAAATATAAAGTATTATTATGGACATTCGCTACAAGGTTTAGAAGTTGAGAATCCTTTAGTAAACACAGTTTTATTTGTCAATTAATAAAATGTAATGTAATGTGAAATAGTAAGATGCACACAAGACTCGGATCATCAAACTCAAGATTGTAGTGATTTAAAGAAAAAGTCGCATTACACTGCAGAAGTTTGTTTCCTCCAGATCTTTTAATTAATCCGTGATGAAATCCAAATATAAGGGATGAAAAAATACCTTAGCTGACGTATTCTAGTATTATACGAAAATTCTCTTGGGCACTTAATATGTGATAAACAAAATAAACGAACTAACAATATTATTTTGATGTGCCCCTGGTTGAAATCTATAACGGACTGCACCCCAGTGGCACAGCGGCATGTCTGGGGGCTTACAACGTTAGAATCCAGGTTTGACACCCGTGTGTCAGAGCACAGATACCCCATTGTGTTACTTTGTGTTTAGCTTCAATTAAATGAATAAATGAAAATTAAGGTACCATGAATAAATACTTCTATGCATTGTGTGATTTCTATCAGTATTATTGAGACCTATTAGTTTCGTTGCTTTTAACATTTAAAACCTTAATATTAAAAGCCTTTTAAGATTTATGCAAGGTATTCTGAAGTGAAGATCAATTTCTTCCAGACGTTAAAGCTCAAATATATGGGTTAAAATACGTTCTTTGATTTCGAGAGAAAATCGTGATGATGTTCGTATGAAAGAAATACTTCAGTTTACAAACAATTAGAAAAAAACGGTACATACACACAACATTAATTTTAGATTCTGCGCATGCGTCACTGACATTTACACATTATTACTTGACACTATGTTTTACAGTCGAAGCTCAGATAAGTCTTTTGGTAGCGTTTTGGACATTAGAATTGGCTGGACGGGTTCCAATCCGAGCTGTACCAAACAATATTAATCGAACTTTAAACAATGAGTGTGTTATAAGAGTAACAGGTAATTTGTTATCATGAGTGATATGGTGCTGCTGACTGGCTTCTTTCCTTCTGGTTGGTAAATCGGAATTAGATGAGGCTACAAATATTCTCAGTACCTCTACCATGACTATAAAACATACTACGAATTCTAAAAATCCACGAGTGAAAGCAAAAGAGAATATGTTACAGCAGATCAACTACGTTTTCTGCCATATTTAGTGCCGACGAGGCCTTTCGCATAATGCCAGAACAAAATTCTACCACTTGTTTAATCAGCAGTCTTCCTACAAGAGTTCGCGCAAAATATGTTAAAACCTCAACTCTCAGTGTCACTGTAAACCTTTCCTAAAGCCTCAACTCTCAGTGTTACTGTAAACATTTCATAAAGCCTCAACTCTCAGTGTCACTGTAAACATTTCATAAAGCCTCAACTCTCAGTGTCACTGTAAACATTTCATAAAGCCTCAACTCTCAGTGTCACTGTAAACATTTCATAAAGCCTCAAATTTCAGGGTCACTGTAAACATTTCATAAAGCCTCAACTCTCAGTGTCACTGTAAACATTTCATAAAGCCTCAACTCTCAGTGTCACTGTAAACATTTCATAAAGCCTCAACTCTCAGTGTCACTGTAAACATTTCACAAAGCCTCAACTCTCAGTGTTACTGCAAACATTTCATAAAGCCTCAACTCTCAGTGTCACTGTAAACATTTCATAAAGCCTCAACTCTCAGTGTCACTGTAAACATTTCATAAAGCCTCAACTCTCAGTGTCACTGTAAACATTTCATAAAGCCTCAAATTTCAGGGTCACTGTAAACATTTCATAAAGCCTCAACTCTCAGTGTCACTGTAAACATTTCATAAAGCCTCAACTTTCAGGGTCACTGTAAACATTTCATAAAGCCTCAACTCTCAGTGTTCCTGTAAACCTTTCCTAAAGCCTCAACTCTCAGTGTCACTGTAAGCCTTTCCTAAAGCCTCAACTCTCAGTGTCACTGTAAACCTTTCCTAAAGCCTCAACTCTCAGTGTCACTGCAAACATTTCATAAAGCCTCAACTCTAAGTGTCACTGTAAACCTTTCCTAAAGCCTCAACTCTCAGTGTTACTGTAAACATTTCATAAAGCCTCAACTCTCAGTGTCACTGTAAACATTTCATAAAGCCTCAACTCTCAGTGTCACTGTAAACATTTCACAAAGCCTCAACTCTCAGTGTCACTCTAAACATTTCATAAAGCCTCAACTCTCAGTGTCACTGTAAACATTTCATAAAGCCTCAACTTTCAGGGTCACTGTAAACATTTCATAAAGCCTCAACTCTCAATGTTCCTGTAAACCTTTCCTAAAGTCTCAACTCTCAGTGTCACTGTGAACCTTTCCTAAAGCCTCAACTCTCAGTGTCACTGTAAACATTTCATAAAGCCTCAACTCTCAGTGTCACTGTAAACATTTCATAAAGCCTCAACTCTCAGTGTCACTGTAAACATTTCATAAAGCCTCAACTCTCAGTGTCACTGTAAACATTTCATAAAGCCTCAACTCTCAGTGTCACTGTAAACATTTCATAAAGCCTCAACTCTCAGTGTCACTGTAAACATTTCATAAAGCCTCAACTCTCAGTGTTCCTGTAAACCTTTCCTAAAGCCTCAACTCTCAGTGTCACTGTAAACCTTTCCTAAAGCCTCAACTCTCAGTGTCACTGTAAACATTTTATAAAGCCTCAACTCTCAGTGTCACTGTAAACATTTCATAAAGCCTCAACTCTCAGTGTCACTGTAAACATTTCATAAAGCCTCAACTCTCAGTGTCACTGTAAACATTTCATAAAGCATCAACTTTCAGGGTCACTGTAAACATTTCATAAAGCATCAACTCTCAGTGTTCCTGTAAACATTTCATAAAGCATCAACTCTCAGTGTTCCTGTAAACCTTTCCTAAAGCCTCAACTCTCAGTGTCACTGTAAACATTTCATAAAGCCTCAACTTTCAGGGTCACTGTAAACATTTCATAAAGCCTCAACTCTCAGTGTCACTGTAAACATTTCATAAAGCCTCAAATTTCAGGGTCACTGTAAACATTTCATAAAGCCTCAACTCTCAGTGTCACTGTAAACATTTCATAAAGCCTCAACTCTCAGTGTCACTGTAAACATTTCACAAAGCCTCAACTCTCAGTGTCACTGTAAACATTTCATAAAGCCTCAACTCTCAGTGTCACTGTAAACATTTCATAAAGCCTCAACTTTCAGGGTCACTGTAAACATTTCATAAAGCCTCAACTCTCAATGTTCCTGTAAACCTTTTCTAAAGTCTCAACTCTCAGTGTCACTGTAAACCTTTCCTAAAGCCTCAACTCTCAGTGTCACTGTAAACCTTTCCTAAAGCCTCAACTCTCAGTGTTACTGTAAACATTTCATAAAGCCTCAACTCTCAGTGTCACTGTAAACATTTCATAAAGCCTCAACTCTCAGTGTCACTGTAAACATTTCATAAAGCCTCAACTCTCAGTGTTCCTGTAAACCTTTCCTAAAGCCTCAACTCTCAGTGTCACTGTAAACCTTTCCTAAAGCCTCAACTCTCAGTGTCACTGTAAACATTTTATAAAGCCTCAACTCTCAGTGTCACTGTAAACATTTCATAAAGCCTCAACTCTCAGTGTCACTGTAAACATTTCATAAAGCCTCAACTCTCAGTGTCACTGTAAACATTTCATAAAGCATCAACTTTCAGGGTCACTGTAAACATTTCATAAAGCATCAACTCTCAGTGTTCCTGTAAACATTTCATAAAGCATCAACTCTCAGTGTTCCTGTAAACCTTTCCTAAAGCCTCAACTCTCAGTGTCACTGTAAACATTTCATAAAGCCTCAACTTTCAGGGTCACTGTAAACATTTCATAAAGCCTCAACTTTCAGGGTCACTGTAAACATTTCATAAAGCCTCAACTCTCAGTGTTCCTGTAAACCTTTCCTAAAGCCTCAACTCTCAGTGTCACTGTAAGCCTTTCCTAAAGCCTCAACTCTCAGTGTTACTGTAAACCTTTCCTAAAGCCTCAACTCTCAGTGTCACTGTAAACATTTCATAAAGCCTCAACTCTCAGTGTCACTGTAAACATTTCATAAAGCCTCAAATTTCAGGGTCACTGTAAACATTTCATAAAGCCTCAACTCTCAGTGTCACTGTAAACATTTCATAAAGCCTCAATTCTCAGTGTTACTGTAAACATTTCATAAAGCCTCAACTCTCAGTGTCACTGTAAACATTTCATAAAGCCTCAACTCTCAGTGTCACTGTAAACCTTTCCTAAAGCCTCAACTCTCAGTGTCACTGTAAGCCTTTCCTAAAGCCTCAACTCTCAGTGTTACTGTAAACCTTTCCTAAAGCCTCAACTCTCAGTGTCACTGTAAACATTTCATAAAGCCTCAACTCTCAGTGTCACTGTAAACATTTCATAAAGCCTCAACTCTCAGTGTCACTGTAAACATTTCATAAAGCCTCAACTCTCAGTGTCACTGTAAACATTTCATAAAGCCTCAAATTTCAGGGTCACTGTAAACATTTCATAAAGCCTCAACTTTCAGGGTCACTGTAAACATTTCATAAAGCCTCAACTCTCAGTGTTACTGTAAACATTTCATAAAGCCTCAACTCTCAGTGTTACTGTAAACATTTCATAAAGCCTCAACTTTCAGTGTTACTGTAAACATTTCATAAAGCCTCAATTCTCAGTGTTACTGTAAACATTTCCTAAAGCCTCAACTTTCAGAGTCACTGTAAACATTTCATAAAGCCTCAACTCTCAGTGTTCCTGTAAACCTTTCCTAAAGCCTCAACTCTCAGTGTCACTGTAAGCCTTTCCTAAAGCCTCAACTCTCAGTGTTACTGTAAACCTTTCCTAAAGCCTCAACTCTCAGTGTCACTGTAAACATTTCATAAAGCCTCAACTCTCAGTGTCACTGTAAACATTTCATAAAGCCTCAATTCTTAGTGTTACTGTAAACATTTCATAAAGCCTCAACTCTCAGTGTCACTGTAAACATTTCATAAAGCCTCAACTCTCAGTGTCACTGTAAACCTTTCCTAAAGCCTCAACTGTCAGTGTCACTGTAAGCCTTTCCTAAAGCCTCAACTCTCAGTGTTACTGTAAACCTTTCCTAAAGCCTCAACTGTCAGTGTCACTGTAAACATTTCATAAAGCCTCAACTCTCAGTGTCACTGTAAACATTTCATAAAGCCTCAACTCTCAGTGTCACTGTAAACATTTCATAAAGCCTCAACTCTCAGTGTCACTGTAAACATTTCATAAAGCCTCAACTCTCAGTGTCACTGTAAACATTTCATAAAGCCTCAAATTTCAGGGTCACTGTAAACATTTCATAAAGCCTCAACTCTCAGTGTCACTGTAAACATTTCATAAAGCCTCAACTTTCAGGGTCACTGTAAACATTTCATAAAGCCTCAACTCTCAGTGTTACTGTAAACATTTCATAAAGCCTCAACTCTCAGTGTTACTGTAAACATTTCATAAAGCCTCAACTTTCAGTGTTACTGTAAACATTTCATAAAGCCTCAACTCTCAGTGTTACTGTAAACATTTCATAAAGCCTCAACTCTCAGTGTCACTGTAAACATTTCATAAAGCCTCAATTTATAGTATCACTACAAAACTTTCATAAAACCTCAACTCTCAATGTATATTGAAGATTCACATTCTACTTACCTCAGCATCAGTACCGCCCATAAAAATAGCTCACGAAAAGGTTTATCGAAGTGTTCGTCTGAGCCCACCAGAAAAGACAGTTCACAGTTTTGTTCAGGCTTGTCGCTGTAATGATAACATTTGTGTCTCCTAACCAGATGTTGCAGTACAAGGTGTATATCCCACAACTTTATAGTTCTCTCATTCCACTTGGATAAAGACAGAAGAATTTCCGACAGGTATGGCAAAGGATTCTTTGGATCCTGATGACGAGATTTAAATGTACTCTGGACACCACAAACTAATAATGAACTGTGTTTCTCACAATGTTATCAATAGAAAATTATTGTATTCTAGTTTCATCCTTACACAAACTTATTTCATATATCACTTCATAAAAAGCGAAGGCTTAACAATAAAGCCAGAACAATCAATGATTACGTCACTTCACCTGCTGGTCAGAGTTGAAACACATAATTAGAAAATAATTAACAAGTACTTATGCTATAAACAAATTATGTACAATATAAAACTGTCAACAAGTTTGGATTATAACAAGTTGTATTTTTTATTGATATAGTACAACTACTATTACAAAATGGAAATGTAATACGAATAAATACTTTCGTACATATATACAGGTGTTGTAAAGTTCTCTAAGACGACCGACTGTCAGATAATTCTTCATCACTACACCATTCATTAACAACAGCTTGACAAACTCTACTCTGTCCATCACCAGAGCCTCAGTCATGAATTCCTCCAGAGATTCAGGAGGGATGTGGATGTGACTCGTGAAAAGCCTTCTTGCCAAATCCACTCGGTTCCATTTTAGAGCAAGTCGTAGTTGCTCCTTTCGATGACTGTGTCCTTCACCTAAGTGGTACCAACAATTAGTCTGTTATTACCAGATGATTAGGTATTGTTAGAAGGCTAGATATTGTTAGATGACTAAGTATTGTTAGGTGAGTAGGGTATTGTTTAGATAAAGGAAAAATGTTGTAGGTCAAACCACCAAGAAGTTAACTACAGATATTATATATATATATATTAATATAAATACTACTATTATTGCTAGAACGTCCAACGCTGGTACAGCAGTAAGTCTGCGGATATACAACGCTAAAATCAGGGGTACGATTCCCCTCGGTAGACTGAGCAGATAGCCCGATGTGGCTTTGCTATAAGAAAACACACACATGCATACACATACACTCGATACAACGTTTCGGGCAATGCCCTTAATCAGGTATCACTAATTGAACAGTAAATCCGTAAACGAAAACATTCTAAATCGAAGGGCATGTGACAATGTAACAAATGAACGTGCATAATAATGTTTACAAACACTTGAAACAATAGTGAAATTAAATAATTACATCCAAATGAAGCTAAATGAATAAATAGCATTATGAGGAAGGACTGCGTTAAAAACAGCAAATCCTCACCTCTGATTAATTATATTATAACCATAAATTTTTAAGCCATACACAAAACACATTAGCGTGAAACAAAATAAGCTTGATATTTTTAAAAAGGATCCTAGGATACAAGGTAAACGTGGGATTATAAAATGTATCCTACGTTTTGGAGGTGACTGAGAAGTAGAACCCACACGGCGGTGGGGATACTCCGTTTATCACTTTTAACATCCAATTCTCCAGTTTACATAAGAAAATTAGAAATTAGGAGAGCGAGATGGGAGTGCTCAAGCCCAAAACGTCCAATATCTATATCACCTTTAACTGCCTGCAGATCATTGTGGGAAGGTAACTGCTCTCTCAAGTTAAAACAATAATAAAAAAAGATAAACATAGAAAGATGAAAAATAAATAAATTATTATTTTATTTCTCTATGTGAAAGTCACGAATGGAGGTTAAGACTGATAGACAATGTATCCCCACCTCAATGTGCGTCCTACTTCGGCAGTTACCTCCAAAACCTAGGGTACAATTTATATCCTTCATTATAGCCTGTATCCCGAGATCCTTTCAATTTGTGCAGCGTTAATATTTTTTTTTTTTTAGTTTTGGCTTGTTTTTATTAATAACAAACTAACATTAATCAGAGGCTTGGATCTGCTGTTTTTAACGCAGTCCTTTTTTTATGTTTTGTTTTATTTTACTTAACTCTTCAGTATTAAGTATTAATATTCTCTTTATATATATATAAATGCACACACACGTAAATACATAAATCATTGTATAAAACCATTTACGTGTGGGTAAAACTAAAACGTGAAATATTACAAGAAACTAAAAAGTTCCTCTAGCCCGTTGGGATGGAAAGTTTCCAGGCCATAAATTATTTTGTTTATTTTTGTAATTTGTGGTTACGTTTGTTTTTAGGGAGCCTTCTTCAAAACCAGTATTTTGAAATGGTCAAGAGTATGATTGTGCAAATTCAACTGTCGGACCACTCACTGGTTTATCTGCGTAATAATTAATTATATCTCTTAAGGTGTTTTCGGGTACCTTCTACTAATAATATACTGGTTTCTCCTAGGTATTGTTAGATGACAAGATACTGGTTAGGTATTGTCAAATGGCTAGATATTGTTAGGTGAATAAGGTATTGTTAGGCTAGATACTATCAGGCGACTAGGTATTATTAGAGAAAGAAGTATTGTTAGATCAATAGATATTGTTAGAGGGATAAGCCATAAGTAATAAACAAACTTTTCTACTTGAAAGAGTACTTTGAAATATCATGATATTCAAGATTATGACTTCCTCTTGATTAAGTAACTAAATCAACAATAATGACTCATAAAAGAGATTCAATGAATGTACACCTGACGTAGTGTGAACGTCTTTTCTAGTTGGCGAAGCATGATTGTATTAAACCGTACTCACCAAAGACACTAATATTACGCCTACCATATTTTTTTGCCAATATATTATTTATTCAGTTCCTCAAATTCAACTTCACAAGGTCCATCATACCTGTTGACGATGAGTCGTTTCGCTCAATGAAAGAGTGCTGGAGTGCAACACAGTAATGGTCCGAACACTATTTATGTCAACCACATGTTTACAAGAACAGTCGTTATGATGCGGATGTTTGTTCCAAGCTGGCGAAGCATTATTATAACTAATTATGCTTGTCATAACACATTATTATTAGACCTATTATATAATAATATTTCAACCAAACAATGGCCGCTATATCCATAGCCAACGACACGTTTTACTCAATAGAGAGCTCATTAGACTGTTAAAGAAAGAAGAAATAAAGTAATGTTGAACACTGGTCATATAAATCACGAGCTGGAGTGCCCGTCCATTGGACGGTTGAAATAAAAACTTATTTGTAACAAATAAGAGGAAATTGTGCTTCTATTTTTTTCCTTAACATAATAAACACTAAAAGTGGAATAAAAATACATAAAGATACTAATACTGAAAAGAAAGACATACTCTTTTCGAGGATTATATAAATATGAAATTAGATTGGGGGTCTAACCCCCTCATGTCATCCAGTATCACTGTATAAATTTGGTGATGACTTATCAAGAAATGTGGAAACGTACAAGGAAGAAACATGATATAATACAATACATTTATGACCATGTATTTTCTTCCCAGACATATACTTTGCTTAACCATGCAGATTTATTACAACGAATATAATAAGACTAATGATAACGTCACATGACAGGTATAATTAATTATAATATGGCCATATGACAGGTAGAATTAATTATAATAATGTCATATGGCAGGTATAATTAATTATAATAATGGCATTTGACAAGTATAATTAATTATAATAATAGTGTTTGTTTATTTGCACGGTACTGTTTAGGCACTCTCTTATTTATTTAATATTTTGTAAGACTAGAACAGTGTTGTAGCTCCTAATTTTTCGTAGCCCCATAGCAACGTGGTTGATGGGATGGATCATACCTGAATAACAGCTGCTGTTGTAACAGATGGCCTATATAACATTGTGTTACAACCACTGCCCTGATTGTTGTATCCCAAACAACCGGATGAGCTCTGTATGGAGCGAAACTCGTCATCAGCAGTGGGTGGGATAAATATAGTGTGGTTGGAACACTATTATTATGCACCCTTAACACCATAACAGTTGTCATTGTATCAGCTGGTTTATTTAACTAGTAGTTCAACCACTACTGTGTTGTACCCCAGTCGGGCTGAACAGCTCTGGATTGATCGAAATTCGTTGTCGACAATGGATATTGGAGATATGATACAGTTTAAACATAATACGGACATAATATGGTTTAAATACTGTGATACACTTGTCTTCTTACTGAAAAAAAAACACAAAACATTTGTGCGACTGAGTAAAACGTGTGATGTTGAAAAATATAATAGACCTAATACTTATATTGGTATTTGATTGTAGTTAACCATAATTTACTTTCAACCGTGTGCCCACTGCGAGTATCGAAACTAGATGTTTAGCATTACAAGTCCTTAGACTTAATGTTGAGTTGCCTGAGGTAAGCTTAACATCGATATATACGAAATTAAAGTTACAAGGTAATTGTTTTTTTATACATCAAGGAATAATATACAAGCATAAGTTCTTTTACCTTTCATAAGGGCCACTAAAATCGCTGAATCTAACTGTTCATTTGAATCTATGTCGAAAACGGTGATCTGTGAAAAACAACGAATACTTTTTTTTTCTATAACTGAAATATCACAGTTAAATAGTCCAGTTAAAACACAGATTAATATAACACAGAAACACTATACTGCTATTTGTACACATGGTTAATGTCAAAATAACTGTTTTTGTATTTATAGAATGATAAATACAGTGTCTTCTTCTTCTGCGAACTAATCAGAAAACCTTAGAATGACGTCAAGAAGTAACTTAGGATATATACAACAATGACGTCTAGAAGTAACTTAGGATATGTACAACAATTACGTCGAGAAGTAGCTTAGGATATATACAATAATGACGTCAAGAAGTAACTTAGGATATATACAACAATTACGTCTAGAAGTACTTAGGATATATACAATAATGACGTTAAGAAGTAACTTAGGATATATACAACAATGACGTCAAGAAGTAACTTAGGATATATACAACAATTACGTCTAGAAGTACTTAGGATATATACAATAATGACGTCTAGAAGTAACTTAGGATATATACAACAATGACGTCTAGAAGTAACTTAGGATATATACAACAATGATGTCAAGAAGTAACTTAGGATATGTACAACAATTACGTCTAGAAGTAACTTAGGATATATACAATAATAACGTCTAGAAGTAACTCAGGATATATACAACAATGACGTCTAGGAGTAACTTAGGATATGTACAACAATTACGTCTAGAAGTAACTTAGGATATATACAACAATGACGTCTAGAAGTAACTTAGAATATATACAACAATGACGTCTAGAAGTAACTTAGAATATATACAACAATGACGTCTAGAAGTAACTTAGGATATATACAACAATTCTTGGAATGGAACGTGATTTAAACTGGAATCTTTGTTGACCCAAATGTACTCACGTGCTATGTCGTATAACATCACACACGACATTTCATATTCCGTCTATCGTTCACTAAAACCATAGTAAATGCTAGAGGGGACTCAGCCCCAGGCCTCATGGTCTTAATTGGGGGCGGGGCATTGATAATTTTATTCTATGTAAAATTAGATGGGATGTAAGCCCCACGAAAATTCTAGCCACTGTGCCCACACAACCTTAAATCTGCCACTGAGTGACTGGAGCAAATACAGCTAGAGGCAAAACCTAGCGATTAAATCCATCGATCTATATGTTAATAAAATCCACTGATCCCTGTCAGAATGAATGTTGCGAAATTTCCATTAAAGAAATCTAAACACCATATTTCCACGGCTACACTTTCATTCATCAGATCGATTAGAGAACCAAGGATGTTGATGATCGTAAAATGTAGTTACAATACTATAATACTTGTAGTAACTTTACGAGATTTTAAAACAAAATTAACCATAAAACTATCATTATATTACGCTATAACACTGCCTTTTACACAGATAAATGGAAGCTGCTAACTAAAAACAAAATTGATCCTCGTTATAAAAACTAAGTTTAATAAACATTTAAAAAAATTAGTGATCCGGCAACAATGGAACCAACCTGTTGATACAAGAGAAAAGAACAATCATAACAAATAGGGGTGAGCGGGAAGGTTCGGCTAATTCGTATGAGTTCAAAACATAAAAAAATATTATTTTTGATTAAATCAGCAGCTAAAATTGATGTTAATTTACCAAGCTTTGCTCTCGACAGCAGTCCAAAACCAAGGACACCTTTGCCCTCAACTCTTCTTCTCGGCCTTGAAAAGTTTTATTGTAAGCTAGTAGTAGCATCTCTTCTATCACGCCCTTGTGGTAGTCACTGACAACACGCTTTCCCCTGTTTGTTAACGGATATGACACGTATTAATGATTTTAAAGATATACAGCAAAGATAAAAAAAAAAGAGTATTAGTCAAAAGTCTGGTCCAAACCATCAACTTTATATATATTGTAAAAGGCTGAAAAATAATAATTATGTGTTATTTTTGATCGGTATTGTAACATTATACTTGTGAAAATAAAACTGCGCCCCTCCGCGGTAAGATAATGGTAAATATACAAACTTACGAGGGTAAAATCCGAGATTCAATTCTTAGCGGTAGACACAGAAGACAATCTAATGTGGCTTTGTTCTAAAAACAATGGGGGTGGAGAAAAAAAACCATGTGTGAGAACCTAATTTCGTATATGTCCCCCGCTGGGACAGCGGTGTGTCTACGGATTTAAAACGCTAAAATCAGGAGTTCGGTTCCCCTCGGTGGACTCAGCAGATAGCCCGATGTGGCTTTGCTATAAGAAAAAAACACACACACACTAATTTTGTATAATAACAAATAATTAATTTGCACTGTATCGTCTTCAATGTTTCCTCTAATGTTTACAACCCATTTAAGGAATGAATTATTTTCACATGTATTAGTATCATGACAATGTGTGGATGTGTACTAACTATTTTTTTTCCTTTTTTTTAGGGGTAAGGGTACTTTTAGACCACCGTCCCAACTGGATCATTAGGAGGCTCTGCAGTGCATGCTACCAGTTGATTATTTAGTGCCATTGAAGATGTGCGCAGCTGGAATAATGAAGTGCGCGGCATTTGATTGGTTGGTGTGCAGCCGCACAGCCTAGAGGGAACTCTGGCCGTCTTACTCTAATTTGAGGTGTATATGTGTGTCACATCGACTATGTCAGTTGTTTACTAGATATTGGATAGAGCACTGAAATAGTATGATTCTACTTTGTGGTTCTATACATTTTTGATGATATTTCATACTCTTAAAGCAGGAAAGCATCGCTATTATAGGTCATCTATTCTGCTTTATTATTTCGCTTGGAAACTCTTGTTTAAGTTTCTGATGATCTCCTCTTAATCTTTCGCTGCCAAATTCGACTGTTGTCGATCCGACGCCTTCGTGCGATTTGCCACTATAGTCGAATTTTTATAGTATTCTTTACTCAATAGGTTGCAGCACTTTACAGGCAAATGCAAAGCTCCTATTTAATATTCATTTGTTTTGGATTATTTACACCTGATCACGTGATTACTATTGTTGCCGGGACACGTAAAAACGAAAGAATTTTGTCAACAAAGTTTCCAAGATGGCTTCAAGCGTTCATCATTCATTGCAGTTCAAGTTTTCGAAATCATTCAGAAAGATTCGGACTCGGGTAGTAACTGTTTTGAGAATGTAAGCCTAGAAGACTCGGAAGATTGTGGTGAAGAAAGTAAACTAAGCACACAAAGCAAATTGGAAGCAACCAAGAGAGTAGGGATAGGTAAAACCACGAGGGGGCGTTTTTCCACTACCAATGGATTTTGTTTGTTTGTTTGTTTGTTTGTTTGTTTTTTTGGAATTTCGCACAAAGCTACTCGAGGGCTATCTGTGCTAGCCGTCCCTAATTTAGCAGTGTAAGACTAGAGGGAAGGCAGCTAGTCATCACCACCCACCGTCAACTCTTAGGCTACTCTTTTACCAACGAATAGTGGGATTGACCGTCACATTATACACCCTCACGGCTGGGAGGGCGAGCATGTTTAGCGCGACGCGGGCGCGAACCCGCGACCCTCGGATTACGAGTCGCACGCCTTACGCGCTAGGCCATGCCGGGCCACCAATGGAAGCTCGGCAAAATAACGGGGAACAGCTACTGAGGTTAGAGGAAGGGCCCGAGGAAACAGTTCAGGAATTAAAACCCCAGGTACAGTCCCCATTTACACCTGAACTCGTACCATCGACCATTTTGGAACAAGATGCTCAATTTCAGTGGGAAACTCTGGAAGAAATAGAGATGTTTGAATAGGACTGGCACCCGACTACGTACGTTCCAAACAAACTCTGAAAATTTTATGTTCATATGTTCATTTGTAATAAATATATAAATTTTTAATGTAAAATGCCCATATTCCTACTAACAAACAAAAATAATGTGGCAATCAGAATTAGTTTAAAATCATAATTTGGCAACAAAAGAGTTAAAACAAACTATCGCCATCTTTGTTTCTCCAGTCCAAAACACTCAGTCTCCTCATTTTTGCAAGCTTGAAACTCAAGCTCTTTAATATATTAACACTTTAACTTTTAACCTTCTTTTTTAATGCAGGTCACAGTCTTTACGGCCTCTTTAATTAAAAGTTGTTTTTTTTTAAATTGTTTAAATGTTTGTTCATATTATGTGTTTCCCTGTTTACGTCTTGGTGTATTTACAATCGATACAGGCACAGCATGGACAGGTGGTTAAAACACTCGATTCGTAATCTGAAGGTCACGGATTCGAATCCCCGTCACACCAAACATGCTCACCCTTTCAGTCGTGGAAGTATTATAGTGTTACGGTCACTCTTACTATTCGTTGGTAAAAGAGTAGCCCAAGAGTTGGCAGTGGGTGGTGATGACTAGCTGCCTTCCCTCTAGTCTTACACTGCTAAATTCGGGACGACTAGCGCAGGCTATCTCGTGTAGCTTTGCGCGAAATTCAAAAAACAAACAAACAATCTTTTTTAAAAATTCTAAGTTTGTTGGCGTTTCATGTTTCCGTATTTACGCCTTAGGGTATTTACAATCGATGTACTATTTAAATAATTTGGATGACATTATTTTTCTGTAGGGATACTGTGAGTGGGCTTCAAAATCCAGCTGTAGTAAAAGAATAATGTCCAGAAAACTACATCTTCAAAAGCACTAAAACCTTTAAGTATTACACCAATGAGTTTTATTTTTAATTATGCAACAGTGCAGCAAGTGTTTATTTTCCGCTGTTTAATTCTGCCGTTTTCTCTGTTTCAGTTTTTAGTCTTGTTGGTGCAACTTTGCTGGTCAGTCACGGAACTTACTTCAGTTGATGTTTTTGTTTGCAATTAAGCATAAAGCTACACAATCGAAACCTGGTTTCTGGCGTTGTAGGTCCACAGACATACTGCTATGCTACTGGGTTACACATCAATTGGACTAATAATTTGGTTAGTTTTTAAATGAGTGCTAAATGATTTGTCAATATTAATGAAACAAATATATTCAATCTATATTTAATTATTTCTAGTACCTGATGTGGAATTATTTTGGGATAATATTTCTGAAATTATGTTTATGGAATTTATATAAAATAGTATTTTGATATTAAAGAAACACTATAACAGAGACATTGTTAGTGTTTAGCGAACACAAATTTCATATATTGCAAGTTTTTATAATAAAAGTTCTTTTTCTTGTTGGTTTCAGACTTGTGACCGATACTGTATAGTCAGTAAAATAACAAAAACCCAAGTAAAATATATTTATAAGCCTAACTTTAAGTTATTGTAATCATTTATTTGAGCCTGGATGCCTAACAGCGTGGTTTTTGTTTGTTTGTTTTTCTTTATTAGATACAAAAACGTGACTTCTTGTAAAACTTGACATTATATTGGAAGTATATAACTTTGTTTTAATGCCACAGTAAATGGCTCCTTTATTTGAGTCCTACACTTTTACTCATGTAGGCCTGAACATAGTATAATAAATGTACAAGACACATGGGATTAGAAGGAGTCGACATATAAATTATTCATGTGTGCGTGCAGAAAAACGCAGTTACAAACTATTGTATATTTCTATAACGTTTTCCTACCTGTGTGGTCTGCCATGGCCTGGTGGTTAGGGAACTCCACTCGTTTGGGAGGGAGAGAAGTCATAGTGTGATGGTCAATCCCACTATGTTGGTAAAGAAAAAATTGCTCAAGAGTTGAATGGGTGGCGTTAAGTAGCTGCCTATCCTCTAGTATATTATTACTAAATTCGGGACCGCTAACGCAGATAGCCCTCTTGTAGTTTTGCGTGAAGCTTGTGCGAACTCCAAAACACGCAAGTCCGTCCCTATCTGTACCACCACCTCTACAGATCAATGGTTTCCCTGACATTTGTACAGTTTAGTAAACCACTTCCTTCCGACGATATGTATTTTTCTGTGTCTTATACCTGACACCTGATCTCAGCACAGTTTAAAATGTGAAAAAAAAAAACATTTCAGAGTATCAAAACACAATTCTATTCAAAAATGCGCCTCTAATAAGAAAGCATTTGCAGTATTTTTAGTTTCCACTGGCTTTCCGTTCCGATAAAAGTGGCAAATATAAATAATAGGAGAGTCCTTAGAAAATTTATCAGGAAATAAATTTTAATCTCTGACTTTAACTGAATTGTGAGAAGACTATGAACAAGGTGCGAGTACACCATAGATTGACAGCGCCATCTATCTTGTTTTTAGGATAATCTACGCTAGTGCCTATAGAATACAATAGTATCCTCTCTTTCCGTGGACATCAGTTGTTGGTGCTAGAGAAAGTGAAACAGGACTTCATTGAGGTATAACAAGTCCTCCCAGTAGAAAAGATCACCACTGACATCGACACAATATTTTAGTAGTACGTATATTTTGATTTTTCAGGACAAAATGCAAGAAATATTTGTAGGGATATATAATTAGGGTGTGCTTTATAACGTAACTGCCAGGCCTAGTATTAGTTAGCAAAGAGTAGTCTAAGACTTGTCGGTGGAGAGTATTGACTAGCTGCATACCCTCTAGTCTGTCACTTCTAAGTTAGGGACAGATTATAGTCCTCGAGAAGCTTTACGTGAGATTCAAAGAAACAAAGTATAATTTAAAAATAGAAGGAGATAAATTACAGTAAGATAATAAGATAATTATTTTTGCAAACTAAGGAAACTTTAGATTCAGCGCTGTAGTAAGGACTTTCTCACGCATATTTGACAAAGTTTGGAAATTATATCAACAAATTACTCGGAATTCTTCGTGAAGCTGTTATATGTGAAAGCAAGAATATCGGCTGCTCGCCCGGTTCCAGCGCAAACCACCACAGGAATCCGTTGGCGTACTGTTACGCGCACCTGGTAGAGGGCATCCAATCCACCTTCCAGCAGTAATAACACAACAGGAATTCCTAGGCCAGGTTCTGAAAAACAAATATCATATTGCAATGTGTTCATTGGACGGATTTTTCCATAAATAGTCTTTTATAAGATAGTGCGTCTAAGATTTTTAATACTAAAGTCAAACGGCTGATTTTGTTAGATTCGTATCTATAACTTAAATCTTTATTAATTTAAACCATCTAACTATAAATACAGATGCTAGTAACTGAATATTCTGCTCCTAGATGACGCTAATGATCCTATCACCTCCAGATACGAGTTATTGATGGTCATTTAATACAAAAATCAATGACTAGAAGCTGGTGCTTCTAATACCGTTAACCTTGTTTATCGCGGGATACCAGTAAGGGATAATCCTTTGACAGGATAAAGTAAAAATATATTGCCTAATAATATTAATCATTTCATTATAAAATAAAGCTGTTTTCCTCATCACTAACATCTGTGTACACACTTGTGCAAACTAATTGAAACAAATGGTAATTTTACAATATTTCCAACATGGCGACCATTGTAGGATCGCTGGACCCGCTGATTTCCTTTAATAGTCATTTTTCACACAGGCGGCGTCATTAGCTGTGTTTTGCAGTACGGTCGATCTATTTTTGAGATATATGACGAAATTTTGAGGAATATTACATCATTCGAAATTGCGTTAGAAGGGCAAAGATACCAGTCAAAAAACAACTTCTTGCCAACTCAATGAAGAAAAAACGGTATCAATGGGGTCTGAAATACAAGAACTGGACGCAAGAACAATGGAGGAAGGTTTTATTCAGTGACAAGACTCATTTCTTCGTACAGGGTTAAAGAAGTCTACATGTTCGCAGATCTCCAGGTGAGAAACTTCGAGAATCTCACATCAATCAGTTCGTAAAACATCCCTTGAAGAAGATGTTTTGGGGCTTTTTCAGCTGCTAAGGCGTCGGAGGCTTATATATCATAGAAGGTATGATGCGAGGACCACAGTACATCGAAGTTTTGCAGAGAAGAGTCGTTCCAAAATTGAAAAAGAGATTTCCAGATGGATCTGGCATTTTTCAGCAAGATCTGGCTCAGTGCCACACATCGAAACTTGTGAAAATTTTATGACTACAACGCGAATAAAGGTGCTGGACTGGCCTGGAAACTCTCCGGACTTAAATCCTATTGAAAATCTTTGGGCGATTTGTAAATAAAGACTTCGGGGAAAAGACTGTACTACGAAAAATAAGCTAATTGAGGCCATAATTGAGGTGTGGTACCGAGATCCAAAAATTAGTAAAGATTGCAGTCAACTCGTGGACTCGATGCCAAAGCGGATTAATGATCGTCTGAAAACTAAAGGCAGTCATATCATGTATTAATTTGTGAGTAATTTTTGGATTCTCAGAAATAAAACGCAAAAAATTGAAAAAAAACGTAATTTTCCATTTTGTTTCAGTTAATTTGCACAAAGGTTTATCATCGTTCGTTACAATAATGTGTATATGCCTGATTCCGTCCTCACAGGGACGGGGTTTCCTTACATTTTTGCGAAAACCTTGAGTGGTTTTAAATAAACCTCTGTTTTGGAGTTGCTATGACATTGACTGAAATGTTGGGCTTTAAGTCCAATGTGTGCACAGAAGGTAAGTTATGTTTAAGAGTTTTTATAAATCTGTAGTTCCCAGGTGACTCAACAGGTCTATGAATTTATAACGTTTAATGTCGGCTTTCGATACCCATAGTTCGCAAAGCACAGCTTGTCCTTTGTGTTCCTCTGCTTAAAGAAGCAAACAAAACAATTATAACTATAAAACCTGGTTCTAATTTTCCGTTTATGGTTTAGTATATTTTCTCTTGGTGAAACTTACAGATATTTTGTTAATATATTAAACTGAAAAAATGAAACACAGTTCTATATTTATATTTTCATCATGTTGAGATACCAATGCAGTTGGGATACTCAAAACGGTAAAATAAAGTATTTCGCAGGAGAGTGAAACAAAAGACTGGACAGAATATAAGTTTACTGCTGTGTTTATTGAACAGAAAAAATTTATCCAAATATGTTACTATGTCTCAACTACCATTTTCTCTATTTTCTTTAATTTCGTAGGGAGGGAATTCCGGATGATTCTTTAGAGCACAAGGACAGAATTGAGAGTTCGAATCATGTCCACTCTTTAGTTTTAATATTTACGGACGTTTATGGAGATTTATTGGATTACACTACTCGTTGTGCATTACAAACTATTAAGTTTGTTCTTAAACATAAATCTACACAATGAGATATTAACTTTATACTTTACCGTGGGAATCGAACCAGAATGTTAGCGTTATAAGCCCTCGGTCTTGCAGCTGAGTCATTGGAAGAGGGGTGATGAAGTTAGCTAGTTATGTATTAAACTTTCATATATTTGTAATTAACAAAACTCGCTAACAAACCTTGCTTAAGCCTAACAGATTAATTTAAAATAAAAACCCATTTATTTTATGCGATTGTAATTAATACACAAGGTATTGTATGAGAGAGTCGAAATTAATAACCAGAGAATTTAAAAAAATGGAATTACTAATCCTTATTACCCGGCACTCTTATCAGATTTGTTTTAAATGATATAACTAGTCAAAGTTTAACAAGTTAATGTTAATTACGTACTTTCGTAATACACACTTCTATTCTGAGGTAAAATATCATGAAAAATAGTTTATAATTTCTGTACAAATATATCATACCACTTCCGAAAGGTGGCGCCGAAATACGATGTTCTAACTGCGACTTAAAGTCTTGAATGCCACGAAAACTTCCAACAGTTCCATCGTCAACCAGAAAAAAATGGGTGTGATTTGGATTCAGTGATCCTGGTTGACCCAGTTTGAAAATAGGATTCACTTTATACTTAGCAGTGTAAGGTTCCTAGAAATAAATTTCTTGTTTAACAATTGTGCAAAAATATTGCTCGAAATTAATTTTAATGCGAATATAGAACATTTTTTATTTATATTTAATGTTTATTTTATGGTCTATTTTATCGGTTTCGTCTGGATTTTGGTTCTTTAATACCTCATATTCGAGAACATCGATAAATCAGTCATCACAAAAATAGTAAATAAACAAAGGAAAGTCTGCTAACAAAAAAGTTTTAACACGGACTGACTAACCTTTTTTTTTTATTCGTTACACTGATTGTACAAGAACTAACCTTCACATTTACGTTAACCAGAGCTTCTTTGTCATCTATGTAACCCCATTTGGTAATACCGATGCACCTGTAGGCGTGGGTCATCCTCTCGCTTGTGGATAAGAGGAACTGCCTCTCCCTAATGGCCTCCCCTACGATTTTCATACTGCCGAAATTGCAACCACCCGTAATTATCCAGGCATTAGTTGTCTCAGCTGCCTGAAAGAGAAAGCAAACATGTAAATAAAACTCGCATTAACCACATTGCTTTGAATGCAAATACGTTTTGTCGTAAAGGGCTTGAAATCGTCCTACAATATACTACTGCTATTGTGGCAACATAGTATGATCAATCTCTATTAAACATTGCTGTTTGTTGTTTTTAAAGCAAAGCGACATCGGACACTCTGCTGTATTCGCCCCTGGAAATCGAGCCCCATATTTTAGCGCTGTAATACGTAAACTTACCGTTTTCCCACCAAGAGACCCATTTCTCTGCAGTTGACGTTTACTCGTCATCAGATGTGTAGTAATTGAATTACAATAATAATAATAACATCTGGAATACTTACACTGATCAATCCAGTGTTAAATCTTTCTTTACGTCGTCCATCCAAGTGGAGGTTTTTGGCGCCACCTGCCACAGAAATTACCAGATGAGGTTCATGAGGATCCATCATGCGCCAGTATTCCTTCATCAGTTTGAAGACCTGCTCAATTGGTGTGTCATCAGCCATACGAATATACTGTAAGAGGCAACATAAATTTATATCTGTAAAAGGGTGGAATATAAAAGCAAACGAAACGGTTTTTTGTTGTTTTTAATGAACCATGCAAAGAGATATTTACTCTAAGAAAATTAAATCTCATTGCCGATGACTCCGACTTCGATTTTTTTTAGTCCTGCGGCTTCTTACGAAAGTTAAGACACCATAAATGCTAACCATAGGTGATTCCTGAGTAGATTTACCTTGCAGCATCCATCTCTTATCATCCATCTCCCATCAAACTGGCCGTCCCTATTTTAGTAATGTGGACTACAGTCAACGTTTGTTTGTTTCTGCATGTCACGCATAGCTACACGAGAGTTATCTGGGCTAGCGGTACCTAATTTAGCAGTGTAAGACTAGAGGGAAGCCAACTAGTCATCACCATCCACCGCCAACTCTTGGGTTACTCTTTTACCAACAAATAGTAGGATTGATCGTCACATTATAATGCTTCCACGGCTGAAAGGGCGAGCATGTTTGGTGTGACGGGGATTCGATCCCGCGACCATGAGATTGCGAGTCACACGCCTTAACCCACCTGGCCATGCCAGGCCACATTCTGAATAAAAACAAAAATTAATGAAGAAAATTGAAAAATGAATTTTTGAATGCATTGGTTAGCATTGCTAGCCAAATGCATTGGTTAAATAGTTAAGAAATTATTCAACGACACCCATTTCTCAGCATCCCTTCTCAACTCACTTTTTCTATCAAAAACAAATCTAAGAGATAATTCCAAATTATGTTCCAAAAATATTAAATAGTCAAGCCTTCTCATTCTTGTGTCCGTGGAATTAAAGGAGTGGGGGTGAAAGCCTGTAAAAGTTATAATTCGTGTGGAATATAGCGACTTATGCTTTGAGATGCTTCCTTCGCTTTACGTGTCTATTTGGGTTCGCTAACCAGATTCCTGTAGAATTCTCAAAGAGTGCTGCGTGAGAGGTAATCTATTTTACACTTGTGTTACAAGGAAAACAACGTAGTTTTACACAACTCCATTAAAAGAAATCAGTTCTTAATAACATACGAAACGTCGGTTTAAAATGTTAAGTGGTTGAAGAAGACCCAAGACTTAAGATAACCTAAACACCTGTTTAAAATGTTCAACAGATAAAGAAAAGTCGTAAGTAAACCTGACTGAAACGTCTGTTTAACATGTTCTGTACGAGAAGAAAATTCAGTAGTTAGTCCAAGCAGCTGTTTAAAATTTTCAGCAGACAAAAAAAGAAGGTCAAAGGTAAACTAACTGAAACGTCTGTTTAATTAAAATATTCAGTAGAAGAAGAAAATCCAGTGAGTGAAAAATGTTTTTTGAAGTGTGTATTGGGTAAAGAAACGATACCGTTAAGGTAATTAAAACGTGGTTTGAAGTAAAGAAACGATATCGTTAATGTAATTGAAACGTGTGTTTGAATTGAAACGATATCGTTAATGTAATTGAAAAGTGTGTTTGAAGTGTGTATTGGGTAAAGAAACGATATCGTTAAGGTAATTGAAACGTGTGTTTGAAGTGTGTATTGGGTAAAGAAACGATATCGTTAATGTAATTGAAACATTCATTAAAAATGTCCAATACCTAAAATTAGGATTTTAGATAACTCAGACGTCTACCTAAAGGTTTAATTAGACGAAGAAAAGCCAGCAGCAAAGGTCAAAGCAAGAAAGTGAATAGAAAACGAAAATAAGTATCAATTTTAAACCTTTTTTTGTTTTTGTTTTAATTTCACGCAAAGCTACTCGAGGGCTATCTGCGCTAGCCATCCATAATTTAGCAGTGTAAGACTAGAGGGAAGCCAACTAGTCATTACCCTCCACCGCCAACTCTTGGGTTACTCTTTTACCAACAAATAGTAGGATTGATCGTCACATTATAATGCTTCCACGTCTGAAAGGGCGACCATGTTTGGTGTGACGGGGATTCGATCCCGCGACCATGAGATTGCGAGTCGAGCACCTTAACCACCTGGCCAGATCGGACTCCAGAGTCAAGACGGCGAGTCAACACTCTCCAGATAACTATTCTTTTTATGAACCAATAGCACACTCCTTGCTCGGCTGAAATGGCGAACACGTTCAACAGAGAGGACAAAACCTGCAACTTGCAGATTGCAATTCTGACGCCCCAGCACCTTTCTCTTAACAATTGTAAATATAGATGAAGTATGTAAATTGAGTTTTACGGGTAAAATGGAGTGATATGGCATACCACTTCACAGAAGATTATCACAATGCTTTGGTAGTATCGAAATAATTTACTTTTATTAAGTTTAGTCACGAACCATATTACGCGCACAAATGAGAATGAAGTATACTTTTCCATATAACGATACAGTAGATGAAGGTTAATAGCTTTTAAAATGAGGCATTTTATATGTATATGGTTTCGTGCAACGAAGACTTGCGTATATAATGATTCAAGTGGAAATCACTAAAGGAATTATTTTTTTTCTGATATCTACATTGACTACTATTTCAATCTACATTTTCATTTCTTTAAGTATTACTAAACGTCTGATTATTGTAAGGACCGTTAATATACTTTAATAATATTGTTGTTTTGAATTAAGCACAAAGCTACACAATGGGTTATCTGTACTCTGCCCACCTCGGGTATCGAAACCCGATTTCTAGCATTGCACGTCCGCAGACATACTGTTGTGCCACTCGGGGGCGTTTCATAATGTATTCACTCTGGGTTCATTAAGATCTATGATGGATAGTTACTTCACTCTAGAACATAAGAGAGTGAGGACTAGCCTAATGCATTGGTTAAATAGTTAAGAAATTATTGAACGACGCCCATTTCTCAGCATTCCTTCTCAACTCACTTTTCCTATAAAAAACAAATCTAAGAGATAATTCCAAATTATGTTTCAAAATATTAAATAGTCAAGCCTTCTCATTCTTGTGTCCGTGGAATTAAAGGAGTGGGGGCGAAAGCCTGTAAAAGTTATAATTCGTGTGGAATATAGCGACTTATGCTTTGAGATGCTTCCTTCGATTCACGTGTCTATTTGGGTTCGCTAACTAGATTCCTGTAGAATACTCAAAGAGTGCTGCGTGAGAGGAAATCTATTTTACACTTGTGTTACAAGGAAAACAACGTAGTTTTACACAACTCCATTAAAAGAAATCAGTTCTTAATAACATACGAAACGTCGGTTTAAAATGTTAAGTGGTTGAAGAAGACCCATGACTTAAGATAACCTAAACACCTGTTTAAAATGTTCAACAGATAAAGAAAAGTCGTAAGTAAACCTGACTGAAACGTCTGTTTAACATGTTCTGTACGAGAAGAAAATTCAGTAGTTAGTCCAAGCAGCTGTTTAAAATTTTCAGGAGACAAAAAAAGAAGGTCAAAGGTAAACTAATTGAAACGTCTGTTTAATTAAAATATTCAGTAGAAGAAGAAAATCCAGTGAGTAAAAAACGTTTTTTGAAGTGTGTATTGGGTAAAGAAACGATATCGTTAATGTAATTGAAACGTGTGTTTGAAGTGTGTATTGGGTAAAGAAAGATATCGTTAAGGTAATTGAAACGTGTGCTTGAAGTGTGTATTGGGTAAAAAAACGATATCGTTTAGGTAATTGAAACGTGTGTTTGAAGTGTGTATTGGGTAAAAAAACGATATCGTTTAGGTAATTGAAACATTCATTAAAAACGTCCAATACCTAAAATTATGATTTTAGATAACTCAGACGTCTACCTAAAGGTTTAATTAGACGAAGAAAAGCCAGCAGCAAAGGTCAAAGCAAGAAAGTGAATAGAAAACGAAAATAAGTATCAATTTTAAACCTTTTTTTGTTTTTGTTTTAATTTCACGCAAAGCTACTCGAGGGCTATCTGCGCTAGCCATCCATAATTTAGCAGTGTAAGACTAGATGGAAGCCAACTAGTCACCACCATCCACCGCCAACTCTTGGGTTACTCTTTTACCAACAAATAGTTTGATTGATCGTCACATTATAATGCTTCCACGGCTGAAAGGGCGAGCATGTTTGGTGTGACAGGAATCCCGCGACCATGAGATTGCGAGTCGAGCACCTTAACCGCCTGGTCATGCCAGGCCCAATTTTAAACCTAAACACACGTATTTACTTGATTTGATGTGAGAAAATAGCAGTTATGTTTTAATTAACTATATAACCAGTTTTTAAGCAATATCAACATGTAATTATTAATACATTGAAATAAGTTATTTTTTTACGACAATAGCAAGTTTTCCGAACAAATTTTGTGAAACGATGTCTTCTTATAATGTGCCAGTAGAAATGTCATCACTTTCCTTTTAAGATGAAATGGAACATCTTTAGTTTTCCTTTTTCAACATTGGCCCGGCATGGCTAGATGGATAAGGCACTCGACTCCCCGTCCGAGGGTCGCGGGTTCAAATCCCCGTCACACCAAATATGCTCGCCCTTTCAGCCGTTGTGGTGTTATAATGTGCGGTCAATCCCATTATTCGTTTATAAAAGAGTAGCCCAAGAGATGGCGGTGGGTGGTGATGACTAGCTGCCTTCCCTCTAGTCTTACATTGCTAAATTAAAAAAGGCTTGCGCAGATAGCCCTCCTGTAGCTTTGCGCGAAATACAAAATAAAAATAAAATCTTTTCAATATTACATTATTTTGAAATGTCATCATTACTCAATCCATTATTTCCAATACTACGAGTATTTCTTCCTTTGAGATTCCTACGTAATTAATATTAATACAACAGATTTTTTATTTATCCAAATACCTTTGCTGGCTTTGGAAGTCCTAATCCATCTATTTGGAATTCAATTTTTCCAAAGGCATTCGTTGGAAATTTTTTGATTCGATTATTTCCCTGTGATAAGGTAACGAATGAGTCGTCTTCCTGAGAGAGGTGATGTTCGGTCTGGATCCGCCCACACTTGCATTTTCTATTGCATCGAATGAAATATTTCTTATACGGTGTGTGGTACCAATGAAAAGAGAAATTAAATTTCTTATAGGAAGTGTTATACTAATGAATAATTTTTTTTTTATATGACATGTTGAACCGTATTACAAACAAAATGTACTTACCTGATATCTGTATGTAGCTAGTATTGTGCTGACATAAAGAATACTCACTGGTTATATATTCTGGCATGGCCAGATGGTTTAGTTACTCAACTCCTAATCCGAGGGTCGCGGGTTCGAATCCCCTTCACACTAAACATGTGTTATAATGTGATTATCAATCCCACTATTCGTTTACGAAAGAGTAGCCCAAGAGATGGCGGTGGGTGGTGATAACTACCCACTTTTCGTCTAATCTTTTACTGCAAAATTAGGGACAGCTAGCGCAGATAGCCGTCGTGTAGCTTTGCGCGAAATTCAAACCAATGAAAATAAATATTAAAGAAGGATGTCCGAGGTTTTAATGTTCAGAACTAAACTTCTGAACGTTTCAGCAGACGAATTTCATATATATATATTTCTCAGAGAAATATTCTTATTTTGTAAACGTTCTTTTGCAAATGAAGTCAAATTAGTTTTAATCTGTTTCCCTTCTTATAGAACACTTCACGAGATTGTAAAATAAATTTGATTAATTTATATATATATTTTTACATACGTAATATTCAAGACTGACTAGTATAAGCTCATGGTGGTAAGATGAACGTTGATAGAGTGCAAAACAAAACTTCATAAATTAATTTCAGTTTGTTTACATTACTTACTTTGATGTTGAGGCTAAACTGACTGTATACGAGACAAGTGCTCTAACAACTGAAATAAACACTAGCAATTACTATTAAAGCACTTTTCAACAACTTAAGCTGCCCTAACTCTCGTGCTTTCGACATATAATGTTTTCTTCTACAGTTTGGTTTGAATTTCGTGCAAAGCTACAGGAGGGATAATCAAGAGATTGTTCATATAGTACAAGTTCTTAGTGCGAAATATATTATTATTTGCTAAATTGTAATTTAAAATTATATCGAACGTAAAATAATAAAATATTTTAACAAATGATTAGATTCAATAGAATGTATCAAATAAAATTAATCATCGGCAAATATCAGTTTTCACAATTTTCTTAATTAACTATGTAGCTTTATATTTTTTGTTTGAATAGTCATCCTAAAACACATATAAAAACAGTTATTAAATACGAGTAGTAAACAACGTTAAATAATGACACAGTCTAGCAAGGCCTAGTGGCGGCATTATAATGTGATAGTCGATTCCATTGTTTGTTGATATTTTTTGTTTGTTTTTAATTTCGCCTAAAGTTACGCGAATGCTATCTGCTCTACCTTTCCTTAAGTAAGAAGCGTAAGTTTAGAGGGAAGACAGCTAGTCATCACCAATCCTTGGGATACTCTTTTACCAACGAATAGTGAGAAGTCAGGGGATTCGAACCTGTGACCCTCATACTGAGAGTCAAGCGTCCTAACCACCAGGCCAGACCAGTTCTACCGTCTACAAAAATTACCGGGATTCCGAGTTCTTAACAAAGCCTAATTGAGCACTGTCGTTATAACATCTCTCGCAAATCATTCTTTTAAATAAGAAATAAGAGATGGTTATTTACATGTGTGTGTGCCTTACTTTTCTTTGGTAAAGGTATTTCTTTCGTCCTTATAAGGCTCAAATCGGACGCATTCCTTTCTGGAGAATGTTTTCAACACAAACTCGGTGAAGTGGATGGCAGAATGTTTAGTTGAAGTCTGTAAAAAAATAAAACTATATTTTATACACAGCCAACTATGTAAAAAAATATGTTCATAAAAGTTTATTAACTGGTGTTTAATAATGACCTAGAAACCAATTCCATCATTTAGTAAAGACATAAATAATCGTGTATGAACAAACATGTGCTTCAAAACAAGGTTTACATGACACGCTTGGTATACAAACTTCTCTAGAGTAATGAATAACATATCTAATGTGTGTGTGTGCGATCATAATTCGGTCAGATGTCCAGGTACCATTCTTGAGGTTATAAAGGCCAGCTTAGGTGAAACTCAGTAAGCATATTTTTTGTCTTTATTTTGATATTGAAAGGTCAAAAATTTAGTATCAGTTTCTTTCTGTTTTGTTTTCATATCAGTTCAGATCTACCTTACTGAAATAGACAAGCCATAAACACGTGGAAGATCGTTTATTTAGACATAGTTATGATTCATTTCGTCAATCGTCCGACTCACTGCTCTCAGTAGAGACGAGTTACCAAAAGTTTATACCATTGAAAAATAGCCATTTGTAACAACATAAGTCAGTCCATCTTATTCAATGAACAATAGCACTAAAATTAAAAACTTTAAAATTCAGTTGAAGCTATAGTAATTTTTTTTGCGGTAGCTATACTTTACACATTACAATCTACCGGTTTGAATTTTGCGCAAACCTACATGAGAGCTAGCCGTCCCTAATTTAGCAGTGTAAGACCAGAGAGAAGGCAAATAATCATCACCACCCACCGGCAACTCTTGGGCTACTCTCTTACCAACGAATAGTGAGATTGACCGTTACATTAGAGCGCCTCCCCGGCTGAAAGGGTGAGCATGTTTGGTGTGACGGGGATTTGAACCCGCAGATTACGAGTCGAGTGACTTAACCACCTGGCCTTGCATGGCCGTACTAGAATATATAATCAGTGGATATTCTTTATGTCAGCACAGCCTATCATTAGGAACTCTTCGTACGATAGATAATAAATATAGGTTATACACACACGACAGTTTTTCTAAATTGCAGAATGTATATCGAAGATTCACAATCACGCAACAACGAAATATATTGTCGTCAAGGTCATTCGCAGAAGAATCACCACCTACATCGATATCAGTTAAATCCTGTTTCGGAACTATTATTTAATAAATATTTGTACGGTGGATCAACCCATATTTTATACTGTATATATATATCATCTATACAATGTGCAGAACGGGGTAATTTCGTGGTTTTTCAACCGTGGATGGCTTGCCATCAGTTATAACCCTATATTATCAACTAACCATCTGGATGCAGCCTGCATCTCACCTGTGACTACAATGGGGAACTTTAGTACAAGACGAAATCTGTCCTCAAATCAGCTAAACGTGTCGTCTAGTGTTTAAGCTGATAGACATTAGTTGTGATGGGAAACGGAAGCGCTTGTGCACTTAACTCATATATTTACTGCTATTTATTTTGTGGTACTGTAATAATATTTACTGCTGTTTATCTTTGTGGTACTGTAATAATATTTACTGCTGTTAATCTTGTGGTACTGTAATAATATTTACTGCTGTTTATCTTTGTGGTACTGTAATAATATTTACTGCTGTTTATTTGTTGAACATTGTTGTGACTTTTCTTTACCACACATTTGTTGAACATTGTTGTGACTTTTCTTTACCACACATTTGTTGAACATTGTTGTGACTTTTCTTTACCACACATTTGTTGAACAATTTTGTCACTTTCATTTTCCACAAATTATTTAAAATGTTTTTCTTACCTCTACTATAGATTGTTTGATGTTTCGTTTTCCTTAGTTCTATCATGGATTACGAAACGTTTTTGAGTCTTTTTAAGTCTACCTTTGTCATGGGTGGTTGAATAGTAACAAACTTATCTTTTAAATGTTGTACTTTATGTATCCATTTTCTCTCACTCAATGTTACACATTTTCTAAATTTTTTTTGTTATGTTATATAAAGTATTAATTAAACATTTTTGCCTCATTCTAAGCACAGAATGCCGAACATTTGTGCAGTTGATCTGTGTCAAGGGGTCATTTAATCATCTTCCATCTTACCTCCATCATGTAAATAAAACTTCTGTGAAATCGTTTAAACCACTTGTACTTGTCCTTCAAGATCTGCCGCGCACGTTTTTGTTTTTCGAGACTCGAACTGAAAGACAAAATTGCACACATACACTGTATTAAGAAATTTGTGTCGCTATGCGCATAATACAAATATGTTGTCTTTAAACATTTTTTTTATCTGACGTGTGGTTTGATTCACCACTATGCAACAAAGCTACTATTATTTGTCAGCAGGTAGGCGAATTAATATTTCTATACTAAATATAATTTTTGCTATTTCATGTCTTATAATGAATTACACGTAACACTATATTAAAAGCTTTATATAATACTATCTATACTGAAGAAGATATATACCACGTATATGTTATAAGCATTAACATTTACAGAATACACCTGTATATTTCAAAGTATTCTTGAAATTACTGGTGGCTTTGTTAATATGTCGAAGATCTAACTAGACAAACCAAAATTATTTCAATACGTCATAACAGTTCGTTTGATGAGTAAAGTGTTTGTAGTCGCTAATGGGTTTCACTCTTAACTGCTTGGAGTGTTGCTTTCAAAGCACTTTTTTGATGAGTTTAAGCGAAAATATCCACTTTTAAAATAGGACAGAGCCACCTACTTTTTGTAGTTATAAACAACACGTTTCGTGTAGCTCAGCCTGTTGTTTAACGTTAGGCCTACCAATACAACTTAAACCATAATATCACAGGCCCAGAGAAATCAGTTAAAAGTTAGTGAATTACTGTAATAATATTAACTAGAAAACACATGCCATTGAATTACAAACAAAAATATGTACATCTCAACAGGTAAATTTTGTTGAATGTTTGCCACCCGATCTCACACAAACACCTCTCTTCATGCTGACATACAAAGATGGAGAAGTGTCACTTGAGAATGTTGTTGCCTTTTAGGATGCTGTTGTGAGCTCAGAATGGCAGTGTCTGCACAACTGATCATCTGCGAGATACACCATTAAACTTCCTTGTCCTTTACAGATATCCTGTAGGCCTACCAAGTGGCCTCACCAATCTTATGAGAACAAAATTTAAGGTCAGATTGGAGTATGCAATATACTTGTGTGTATTAGGGACAATATCCGAATCACTGAGAGTGCAGAATCCAGCCATGAAAAGAGCAACAAGATTAGAAAAGCCAAAACCCAACACATTTTGCTTAGTTTGAGCAGAAATGGTACAGGACAAAGGATTTTGGATAGCAAATGTTACTTAAAGCAGCTACGATCGTATCTTATCCATCTCTTCAGCACTTGGAAGTGAGAACTTAAGAAGCACTGTTATAGAGATTGAAAACAGCCAATTCGTGCATAAGACCAAGGAACATTTATAAGAAGTATGTCCTCTAGAAAACATTATAGAGTGGTTCCATACGGACAATATTAAGTCAACTACAATGGAGACTGACAGCAGGATGTAGGAGGAAATGTCAACACAGCAGAAGCTGTAGAATGCAGATACGACCTGAAAGCAACACTTCACAACGTATAATAGTAGTAAAGGTAATACTATTAGATTGTTTCATTGACCATTGGTGCTTGCTGTAAAAAATTTAAGTAATTAAGAAATACGTTTACATATATAATAATTGATAACAATAAATTAAAACTTAAGTAGTTGCTGTTGGTCTCCATGAGGTCGGTGTTTCAGAATTAGAGACGACGCAACGTTATCGAGACTCTGCATTGATAAATCTAGCACAACGAGAATTCACAAATGGAGAGGGAAGAGTCTAACGATGAAACACCACAAACAAAGAGAAAAGAGTCTGACGATGAAACACCACAAACAAAGATGAAAAAGTTTGACGATGAAACACCACAAACAAAGAGGGAAGAGTCTGACGATAAAACACCACAAACAAAGAGGGAAGAGTCTGACGATGAAACACCACAAACAAAGAGGGAAGAGTCTGACGATGAAACACCACAAACAAAGAGGGAAGGGTCTGACGACAAGAGTCCACAAATGAAGAGGAAAGAGTCTGTGCTTTGTCCGGTACAAAGTTCCTCAAGCATGTTGTATAACTAAGCAATAAGCAAAAGTACTGACATAACATCAAAGATCGTGTAATTATTAAACACGTACAAGTCATTGCTTTTAAAATGTTCTACTTTATTCAGTCCATGCGACGTTCAAAGGTTTTTATGTTATTACAGGAGCCACAACTTCGAAATTGAGGAAAGCTCAGAAATAACAGCTTTTGTTCAACCCGCACGTCGTTAGGTGAGAACGTATAAAAAATTATTGGAAAAGAAAACACAGAAAGAGAAAACGTCAAAATAATTAAGAGTGTAAGAGATGAGATACATATTACCTATTACTGTGCACATTATGTATAATATGCCTTTGAAATTAAATGAACTCTTCCTGCAGTCCGGAGCAGCAGACTAAATAATCAAAGAAATGATTTAAACTATAAAATCTGCTCCTTTAATATTATACGTGTTATTACTTCTTCCAACGTTGGAACCAGTAAATCCAATACGTATAGTTGTCTTGCTGCTATTCTCGATATCAGACTTTGGATACTAGATTTAAGTAACTTAAATATATTTCATTGCACGACAAAATGGTAATTATAATTTTCATTGATTAAGTCATAAATACAAAAAACGCATGAATGCTTTTCTGAGGAAGGGAAAATTTGTAAGTTTGAACTATCCATAAAAATATTTTGAAAAAAAAATTCATTTGTTTGTTTCAGAATTTCCGTACAAAGCTGCACAAAAGGCTATCTGTTCACAATCTTTATGAATTTCAAAATGAAGGGTCAACAGGGAAGCAGTTAATTAGCAACACCTACTTGAACTTATGGACTAGTCTAATTCAATATTGGAGTTTAACTGTCACTTTTATAACGCACCCATGACCTCAAAATGCGGAGCACGTCTTTGCGATAGCTAGATGAGAAACGTGGGCTTGGATATCTATTGTTCGACACGTTAATTGCTCAGCCACATTAGGCCCGATACTTTATTTTTATGGGAATAAATAATTGCTGTTTATGTTATACAAGTAAGTAAGATACAACAACAACAACAGAATATGTAGTCACTAAAACTGTATGTAATCCTGCAGGGTCCACGGACGTGTTCTGTTTCAAGAGAAAAATACCAAAATTAAGAGTAATAAACATTTCTGTTTCTTGCATTTGAAGTTTATATGCATAATTATTCTCGTGATTCACGATATGCGCACGTTTTACTGACATCACGACAGTAAAATTTATAACGTTAAGCACCCCTTATGTGACATCAATTTAGGGTTTACTGACTGACAAACAGACAACACATTACGGTATAGTTTTAAGAGTGTTTAAAACAGGTGACCTATCCATGCGACCTTTAGTCCCCTGTCAGAGAAATAGCCAATGGAGAATATTTAAATCTAACCATTTATATTTCTTTTTCCCTAGTAGTCTCTGTTTGATTTTTAACTCAATTTAAATGTCAGAAATCAAGCCATGGTTGGAAAACCATCTCTGCACAGGCGCCATTTTTTCTGAAATTTATTGTAGGTAGACATGATGATAGTTGATCCGAATCTCTGCAAAAATTACTGATCTCCAAACGTAATTAAAGTTTTTATCTGTTTTCATTCGTTAATCTATTTTTTCTTTTCTTTTGTTGATCTTACACAGACATTAAAAAAAAAGAATTATTTAACTATATCTGTATGAGTGTTCTACGCTTACCTCTCTGTCTTATAAATGTAAATGTGATGCAAGTAAACATTTTCGTAACAGGATCAGGTTGTCTGTTATTACTGGATATAACAATCAAGTGATATTCCAAGCGTTGCTTTGTTGCTAACGAAGAAAACGTGCAGTTGTATCGACCGACCAGTAGTTGAGTCTAAAATATATTTCTGGGCTTGTGTTAAAAGCCCCAGATTACTCTTGTGTTCTTTGTTTAGTGTTTATTCATAAAAGACACGGTATATATATCTGATAAAGAAAAAACAACATACTGTTTCCTGTAAAACGAAGAACAACATAATACACAGATATCTGATACAAAACATCACAGTTTATTTTAAAAGAGGAACCACAGAAAATACAATGATATCTGATACAAAAACACCACAGTTTCTTTTCCAAGAAGAATCACAGAAAATGCGACGATATCTGATACAAAAACATCACAGTTTCTTTTCTAAGAAGAACCACAGAAAGTACGATGACATCTGACACTAAAACATCACAGTTTTCTTTACAATGAAAAATCACTGATATATCTGATACAAAAACAATACAGGGTTTCCTTTGGAATGAAAAAATAAAAGAAAATGGTTTATGTTTGACAGTTAGACGTGTATGCTGTTTTTCTCAGGTACAATACTACCATGGGAAGGTGTATTATCTCTGATACCAAAATATTTTGTACAAGTGTTCATTCTTGATATTCAGATACAATGTAGAAAAGTTTTATTTTTGAAAGTGAGATTCCATGAGGGAATGTTCATCTCTGCTACTGACGTTTTTGTGAAATATTTATTTATACTTGACAGTGGGCTCATTTGTTAATGAAGTTTGTCTGTTTGTTTATGAACTTCGCGCAAAGCTACACGAGAGATACCTGCGCTAGTTGTCCTTAACTCAGCAAAAATAAAAAAAGACTGACGCAAAACCTGATAAATATCTCAGTAACTGAATCGTTGAAATCAAATTTAAAGGAAAATGTAATAAACTTTAAAAAAACTTGTATGAAATATTTTTGCTATATTTAAAAAATACTCTAAATATAAAAATATTGAAATGACATATTTTATTGAAATAGTTGCCACCATACACAGCTCTACCTTCAATGTTGTAATTCATTTGGCAGTTAATGATTGCTGTCGTTCATAATGATGACCTTAAATTAGGCCTAGAAATCTTTAAATATTTGACGTCAGATTTTTCTAGTACATGAGTCGCCAACAGACAGTAGATAGTACGAAGATAGCAGAGCTGTTTTTAGCCAATAAAATTAATTGTTTATTGTGCTTTTGAGTGAATTGTTTATATCTTCATTAGCTGTTGTTTTGTGCAAGTTAGTTGATTTTTCAGATGGGAGTAGTGCAATTAACGTAATTTGCAAAAGTGGCCTAAAAGTCATTGTTAAAGCTTATAAAAGATAAAGGAGAAAATAAACTGAACTTTTAACATTTATGTGGACTGTATTTTGAGTTATTTTCATCGGATAATTCAAAAGTAACAAAAATGTATTTGCATCATGTTTTACAAACAAACTATAAAGGCCTACAGAATGTGTTGCTTTCTTTGATTTACAAACGTGTGAAACTGCTTTTAATTAGAAGCTGTAAACTCATTTTTTTGCAAATGGTTTAATTTAATTTTGAGATAAGAACAAAGCTACACAGTGAGCTATCTGTACTCTGTCCACCAGGGATATCGAAACCTGGTTTCTAGCGTTGTAAGTCCGCAGACATATCGCTGTGCCACTGAGGACCTTTTGCAAAGTAAATTTTACTTTTAGGGAAAAATTGCTCTCTGTTTATTACAGTACGAATGCATAAATTTGGAGGTACTCTTTTAAAAGAGGACACCACTTTTTAAAAATCGATTGACTTACGTGAATATTTTTTAAACTTCTATAATGATATGTATTTTGCATTTTGAAGAGAAATAAATATATAAAATATTGCCATTAAAACTAAATATTCCAGGTTCGGGATCTTTCAATGTTACTTGGTAGCAGTTCGATAAAATGAGATATTTGTATTTTTAATATGACTAATTGTAAAAATGACAAAATATTATATTAAATATTTATTTTAAAGGATTAACAGAACTACAGTTCAACAACCATATTTAATACATTATAATTGTTATTGTAAAAAGGGATTTTTAGTTTATCGTACTGTAGAGAGATAGTTAAAATAACATGTTTTACAGTACCTTAAGAAGGAGACACGGTATCCTGAGCACTGACAGTTCTTAATATAGAGCAAAACAATATAGTGGTGTATTACTCGCTAGCCACTGAACAGATGGAAAGTGCGCCATCTAGTGAGTATTTTCATTTGTTTACTCTGTAGCGTAGGCAACAGTAATTTGTATTAGAACATAACTGACTTACTCACGAAAACTTAACCTCACGTCAAAAAATCATTTCGTTGATACCAATCACTGACACGCACCAATTCATCTAACTTTAAATATTTATATCACAAACACACTAACAAGTTCATACATATATATCTGTATTACACTTTTTACATAATAACATGCCCCCCAGTAGCACATCATTATGTTTCCGGATTTATATCGCTAAACACCGGGTTTCGATACACGTGGTGGGCAGAGCACAGATAGCCCATTGTGTAGTTTTGTGCTTAACTTCAAACAAATAAACCTACCAACATTATCCATATATTCACACTGACACACCAGTGGAGGAAACAGCAATCTAAGAGGGGCCAATTTCCAATTTTAATGAACAATGGAGGAGAAACCATTAAAGTTGGACAAGTAAATTCTAGTTCGAAGTTAAGTGATTATACAATAAATAAAGCAGCATTTGTGCGCAACCCTTAGTTTCTCGTAACAATGAAAACCATGTCAATTAATTTACTCAGAGCGCATGCTCAAATTAATAATACTAGAATCTCTCTTATTCTAATGTCAACAGTCCAACAGTACTTAGAATAGTCTAATAAAGGTAATATTTTCTAAGGTCATGCACCTTGGATTTTCTGAGTAATCTAAGCATATTTATCTTCCCACTACATATTTTGAAAACAGTTTTAAGTTTAATTATGGTCCTGGGCCTGGCATGGTCAAGCGTGTTAAGGCGTTCGACTCCTAATCCGAGGGTCGCGTGTTCGAATCCCGATCGCACTATACATGCCCGCCCTTTCAGCCATGGGGGCGTTATAATGTTACAATCAATCCCACTATTCGTTGGTAAAAGAGTAGCCCAAGAGCTAATTAACGTTCAACTGAGAAGTCCGTACTTATTATATCCACATAATTCTTTATAATAATTGACTGATAATAAATAATTTTGCAAATGAATTTATCACTTCGAAAAAACTGTATAACAACTAGTTGGATTCTGAATGGTTTGTTTGTTTTGAATTTCGCGCAAAGCTACATGAGGGCTATCTGCGCTAGCTGTCCATAATTTAGCAGTGTAAAACTAGAAGGAAGAAAGCTAGTCATCGCCACCCACCGCAAACCCTTGGGCTACTCTTTTACCAACAAATAGTGGGATTGACAAACACATTATAATGCCACCATGGTTGAAAAAGTGAGCATGTTTGGTGTAACGGGGATTCGAACCCGCGACCCTCAGATTAGGAGTCGAGTGCCTTATCCATCTGGCCATGCCGGGCTACGATTCTCAATCTAGATTAATTTTCGTATTGAACTTTGCTGACTATTTTGATTCACTTTTTTATTAATTTTTGTTTGTAATTTGACAATCAACATATCAAGCTGATAGTAGAGAATTCGTATTCTGAAAAAAATCATACTGAGGACATTAATTTATATTTCAACAAACCAGTTTTTACTTATTCTAATTTCAATGTGTTTTTGTTAGAGATTTTTCAATATCATCTAATTTCACGGTCATAATTTTCATATGATGAATTACGTTTCCGACTGAATGTTCCAGAGTCGACAACCTGTTCTCAACTTCTCCAAAATCTGAAAGCCTTTCATCTATCTTGGCCGTATTCGTTCTAAAGTCCGCAAGGAAGTTGAAATTTTTGTTAAAACCTCCCATTCTAAGAGTTTGACGGACGAGTTCTCACCGAGTTGTACACGTCTTTGTTTGATCAGTTGTTGATGTTTCGTCGTCAGGTGGCGCCTCAGTCTCAGTCTCGGAAGAAATGGACGGATGCACTATACCAAGTAGAATGGCGTTTTGGTTTCGTTAACTGACTTTTGTAGGTCGTCAATTCTGTGGAATAAAATATATAAATTTTAAATGGTCTTCAACTAAGTTTCTAAAGACGATCACTAGGGGTAAAAACGTTTTCGTTTTTAATATTCAGTCACCGAACTCTATGCCAATGTAGATATTTAGATATACTATACACTTGACTTTCTTTTACCTACTTCAAACAAGAAGGGTGATGAGCGTATGAAAAAGTTTGAACTGCCTTTGGGATTTAAGTTACCGAATCCATTACCTGATACATAACTGCTGTTCATGATTTAAAACGCTAATAGCCTGGTCATACTTCACTACAGTAATCCTTTGTTGAAGAATTGGACTGGCAAGATCCAAAGTGTTTTAGCAGTAGGTCTGTTTGTTTGTTTGAATTTCGCTCAAAGCTACTGGAGGGCTATCTGTGCTAGCCGTCCCTAATTTAGCAGTGTAAGACTAGAGGGAAGGCAGCTAGTCATCACCACCCACCGCCAACTCTTGGGCTACTCTTTTACCAACGAATAGTGGGATTGACCGTAACATTATAACGCCCCCACGGCTGAAAGGGCAAGCATGTTTGGCCCGAAGGGGATGCGAACCCGCGACCCTCAGATTACGAGATGCACGCCTTAACACGTTGGC